>NC_140962.1:121114876-121149876 GCF_056783735.1 Eptatretus burgeri | reverse complement strand
CAGACAGGTCACCCGGTTTAATGTTCTTTCAATAGACGGTACGTGCATTCACACATTTCTCAGCATGCAAAACACCAGGATGACAGTTTATAGCTGGGCCGAGATGCAAACCCAGGCTAGACAGCTCAAAGGTGAGTGTGCGTACCTTTAAACCATCCTGCCAACCTTACAAACATGTGGAAGTATGTAATATATGTCCACATTATTATGATCATCAAGCCTGGTGTTGGCTTAGTGGTTAGGGTGGGTGGCTTGAGATCCTCGGGTCCATGAGTAGTGGTTGGGGTGGATAGCTTGGGATCCTCGGGTCCTGAGTTTGATCCCTGTTGGCTACTGAATTAACACCAGGTGGGGTTGACTTTGCCTGTCATCCTCCTGAGGTTGGTGAAATGAGTACCAGTGTACTGGTAAGCATCATTGGCTCTGCTGTGCTCCAAGAAATTGGTCGGAGTGGTGATCTGTCCAGGATTGTGCAAAATAGCCAAGGAAAAACTGCTTTGGCAGTTCCAATGCTCTGTTCAAGAGTATGGTACACAATAACAACAATTATGATGATCACTGTGGAAGTGATAACCTTGAACACAATTTGCAGTAAATGTCAATTTATTCTGGTTCGAAAGAGTTTTATACATTTGATCCAAGCATTGTGTTGAACACATAACTGCAGTTTTCCATATGAAGCCATGATTTTTCTCACTCATGCAATCTATTTTATGGTTGTTAAAGACATAATCTTACAGACTAATGCAGCTGCTGCAGGGCAAACCATGAAGTACAGAGTAAACGTCCGATTTTCTGGGAATCTGGATCCATGCCCAAAATGAGTGATCCCACAGAACACAAATGAGTGTAGAAAAGTCCAGGGACCCAGCCTTTTGGTTCAGCAATGTTGTCAAAACAGATGTTTATCCTCCCACAAGCTGTATCCTCCACATTACAGAGATCCTCTGCACGAAAACCAATTCTCACCACGGACAAGCGTGACAGGTTTCATAACAACAATTCAAACACGCACCCCTTCCCAAGGTTGCAACAGGCCTTGCAAGAGCAAAGTGTGGCCCAACCATAATGTCTACTATTAAAGGGGTCAGTGCCTTCCAACACACCGACTCCCACTCTGGTTCACAATGCTGCAGGCAAAATCAAGCCAGGGTAAGCACCGACCTCTGCCGGGCCCAGCAACCATTCCCCTGCGACCTGGCGCCACCGTGACATCGTGTTCCCAAGCTATCGTGGGTTCCCATGGCCTTTGGGACCACACTTCTGGTAATGGCATAATTGATGTTTGCGGGACCTCACTGTATTTGCTGAGTACCTGAACTCTGTTATTAGGACGTTTGCTTGGGTTTTTATTATGTAACACCTGCAACAAGCAGGCAGGGGGGAGGGAGCAAAAGGAGCTTGCAAGAAAGCCGCAGAATCTCTCTCTCATGTGTGTTCTGAAAGAAATTTATGCCGACCATCCTCCCAGAAACTAGGATTTTTTTCCAGTACCCTGTGGTTGTGCTGATAAAACTTTTAAGAACTATTCATACTTTTGATGGCTCCATATTTCTGATTTTCATTGTTTCTATTCAATGGCCAAATATGAAATCCCCTAAATAAATTCAATGTCAATTCTTGCTGCAATGACTTTGTACCGAAGTACAAGTCAACAAAACCTTAAACTGTCAAAATTAGGATCTCCACTTTGCCCAAAGGAAAAGCAAAGAAAACGTGGAAACAGACTTCTGGCAGACTATTTGGTGGGGATGCAACATTGGGAAGTTTTGTAAGGTGGGGGAAGAGCAGTGATAAATGTGTAAACAACCAGGTTTCTTTCCGCAACGGTCGTTGCAACAGTAGAACAGTTTCACAGAGGCATACACATTACATTAATTAGACATTAACGAGTCAGCAGTCACAAAGCTTGGCAGGGTTACCTTTGCGCAGAACAAGTTCATTTACAAACTTTTCTTTTTCAAAATAGGTCAAGTGTAAGGATAACCCCCTTGCCTCATAAGCTCTTTTCCTTGTTGATAGTCACTAAAAAGCTCCAAGAATTGTTAATAAATAGGGTCGAATCCCCATCTTGAAATTTACAATCATGAATTGACAGCATCTGTGTAAAATATAACATAAAAAGTGAAGTTACAGATTTTAGCACTCATATTAATCAAATTGTCTTAACTTGACATTCGCGAGATACACAAATATTTGCAATGAACACTGACATCTAGTGCTGGAAGTCAAATGTATATATTGAATATGACATGCTCAAAATGCATGTGAATACATGTTGAAACAGGTTTTACCATCTTTGCCTCCATCAAGCAAATATTTTAGCAATACTGTTAATATCAAGTAAGTTGAGTCCACATCATTTCGGTAACAATCTGAGTTCTGAGAACGCTTAACAAAATATTGCAAAGGTGTTAAGAGGCAAGGATGCTCAAGGAATATGGATGGAGGAGGAGGCCATTCAGCCCTTCAAGCTTGTACTACATCTACACCATAATTAACTCAATCGAACAGTTTATCAAGTTATATTCACTTGGGGAAGAGGTGTGGGGGGTGGGCAGAGGGATGGGGATAAGAACATTAGGACAAGCACAGACAGACATCAACAGGGTGTTGTATGTACATTGTACACATCTATACTAATAAAAGGGTGCGTGTGCGTGTGCGTGCGTGTGCGTGTGCGTGCGTGTGCGTGTGCGTGTGCGTGTGCGTGTGTGCGTGTGTGCGTGTGTGCGTGTGTGCGTGTGTGCGTGTGTGTGTGTGTGTGTGTGTGTGTGTGTGTGTGTGTGTGTGTGTGTGTGTGTGTGTGTGTGTGTGTGTGTGTGCGCGTTGTTGATTGGGATCTACATATCTGGGTTTCAGAATGTGGAATGGAGTCCTCTCATGGTGGGCTCAAAGTGTCCACCTTCATTTCAGGAAGTGGTCACGATTCATGGACCAAGCTGTGAAGTTTTCTGTTTTCAAAGTTTTGTGCCAATGGCTCTCTTCATGATCATCGCTGAGCCCTTGACAGCTTCCAACTGTAGTTTGTTTGTTATAATATTCCCAGGGATTATTTTTAGCTCACCTCTAAAGTAGTTCCGGGGAGCTTATGGGATGGCACGTCGTCTGTCCGTCCGTCTGTCCGTCGGTCCGTCTGTCTGTCCATCCACAAATACTTGCAACTTCTCAGAAAGTACACGTACGATTTCAATGAAATTTGACCACAACCTTCATCACCTGTTGTGGCATTAAAAAAACGGGGTCTGAAGGGGTCTACAAAGGGAGTTTATTGGGGGGAAAGGGGGAGGGGTTGCCTCCCCAAATAGGTATTTGCTTTCTTCTTAAACGATACATATAATTCCGATGAAACTTCATGACAACCTTCATCACCCATGATGTACCAAAGTTTGTTCATGACATTAGAAAAATCTGCTTGATGGGGATTTAAGGGAGGTTGCCCCCCAAAATATGCATTTGCTTTCTTCTCCAAAACTACACATACAATTGCGATGAAACTTGACCACCATTTTCACCACCTGTGATGTACCAAAGTGTGTTCACCACATTAAAAAAATTGGGGTCTCGGAGGATCTATGGAGAGAGGAGGATTTGCCCCTCAAAATATGCATTTGCTTTCTTCTCAGAAACGACACGCAAATCCGATGAAACGACCACCATCTTCACCATCCATATGATGTACCAAAGTTTGTTCATGACATGAAAAAAATTAGGGTCGAAGGGGTTATACCGGGATGGGGGGGGGTTGCCCCCCAAAATATGTATTTGTTTTTGTTTTCTGAAACCACACACGCAATTTAGATGAAACTTGACCACAACCTTTATCACCTGTGATGTACCATGGTTTGTTCATGGCATTAAAAAGAAATCCAAAGGTATTTACTTTCTTCTTCATTATATATTTTGTGGGTCATCCATGCCTACCTATGGTTGCCTGGTTATCTTATTCAACCACTACCAGGTGAGCACCCAGGGGAGTAATACTGCCCCTATCTATGTTTAATCTCTGTGAGGTTCTTTGTCATCATTCCTGTAGCTCCAGCTATCACTGTTACAACTTTGACATTCTTCAGCTTCCAGGATCTTCTCACTTCATTCTTGAGGTCTTGGTGTTTCTGTCATTTTCTTGATTTCTGCATCGTTTAGTCCAAAATGACTGCTATCAACACCTCAAACAAGCAATGCCTCCGAGGTATGCACAGTAGTCTCGAAGCTGTTTAGCCTGAGTTCAGATCTCGACAGAGCATATAAACTGTCATCATGATGTTTCTTTGGCATGGCGATTCATCATTGTGTGTGCTGTCCCTTAGATGGACGTTAAAGGGGCATCCTGTCTCCCAGCATTAGTTGGTGGATGTTAAAGTTCCCATGGTGTTCTTCGTGAAGAGTATGTGAACTATTGCCTGCACTGTGAACAAATTACAAATTCCAGTCCTGACCAACAGAGGGCATTGCATCAGTGGCACAGCCTTTCCCTCAGCCAATGATGCTGCCACACAGCCTTGTGCCGCATATTAATGAAGAAGAAGAATAACTTTTTCTGGAAATGACTGGGAAGTCATATAAACAAGGGAGGAAGCTTCTTCACTTAGCACAGTTATGTCAGTCACAGCCTTATTTTAGTCTTATTTTAAAGTTCAAAAAAGTTTGGGTGGTCACTTCAATAAGTGTTTCTCATGAGTAAAGTCAAACTTTATCTGAAAAGAATGGAAGCAGCTCAATATGACATGAGAAGGAAAGACCTCTACACATTTATTAGCTCAAAGGTGCATTCCTTTCTCTTTAAATCGAAAATAAATTATACGATTCCCAGCTAGCACAACACCAACTTAAGCTTCGTCTTGGTGTTCGCTTAACTGTAAAGGTGGCTTGCTTCTGATCTGAGCATTGTGAGTTTGAGCCCCTGTCATACCGTTGAAATCACACCAGGTGGGTTGACTCACCTCCCAAGGTCAGCGAAATTAGCACCAGTGTACTGGTAATAGGGGCACTGCATCAGCGGCATTGCTGCGTCCCTAACCAATGATGCAACCAGCAGCCACAAGGCTGCACACGAGACTGTGTATACTCAACTTTATCATACTGTTTAAAACTTTAGTCAACGATATCATACTGTTTGAAAGTTTACTCAACTTTATCATACCGTTTGAAAGTTTACTCAACTACATCTTACTGTTTGAAAGTTTACTCAACTACATCATACTGTTTGAAACTTTACTCAACTACATCATACAGTTTGAAACTTTACTCAACTACATAATACTGTTTGAAACTTTACTCAACTTTATCTAGTTTGAAAGTTTACTCAACTACATCATACTGTTTGAAACTTTATTCAACTATATCATACTGTTTGAAAGTTTACTCAACTCAATTATACTGTTTGAAAGTTTACTCAACTACATCCTACTGTTTGAAAGTTTACTCAACTCCATCATACTTTTGAAAGTTTACTCAACTATATCATACTGTTTGAAAGTTTACTCAACTATATCATACTGTTTGAAAGTTTACTCAACTCCATCATACTGTTTGAAACTTTACTCAACTTTATCATAGTTTGAAAGTTTACTCAACTACATCATACTGTTTGAAAGTTTACTCTACATCATGCTGTTTGAAACTTTACTCAACTTTATCATAGTGTTTGAAAGTTTACTCAACTTTATCATACTGTTTGAAACTTTACTCAACTTTATCATACTGTTTGAAACTTTACTCAACTTTATCATACTGTTTGAAAGTTTACTCAACTACATCATACTGTTTGAAACTTTTCTCAACTATATCACACTGTTTGAAAGTTTACTCAACTTTATCATAGTTTGAAACTTTACTCAACTTTATCATAGTTTGAAACTTTACTCAACTTTATCATAGTTTGAAAGTTTACTCAACTACATCATACTGTTTGAAAGTTTACTCAACTCCATCATACTTTTGAAAGTTTACTCAACTACATCCTACTGTTTGAAAGTTTACTCAACTATATCATACTGTTTGAAAGTTTACTCAACTATATCATACTGTTTGAAAGTTTACTCAACTCCATCATACTGTTTGAAACTTTACTCAACTTTATCATAGTTTGAAAGTTTACTCAACTCCATCATACTGTTTGAAACTTTACTCAACTTTATCATAGTTTGAAAGTTTACTCAACTACATCATACTGTTTGAAAGTTTACTCTACATCATGCTGTTTGAAACTTTACTCAACTTTATCATACTGTTTGAAACTTTACTCAACTTTATCATACTGTTTGAAACTTTACTCAACTTTATCATACTGTTTGAAAGTTTACTCAACTACATCATACTGTTTGAAACTTTTCTCAACTATATCACACTGTTTGAAAGTTTACTCAACTTTATCATAGTTTGAAACTTTACTCAACTTTATCATAGTTTGAAAGTTTACTCAACTACATCATACTGTTTGAAAGTTTATTCGACATCATACTGTTTGAAACTTTACTCAACTTTATCATACTGTTCGAAAGTTTACTCAACTTTATCATAATGTTTGCACATTGGGCTTGATTAGTGGTATTCCCTATAGGACAATTGTGGACAGACCGCATCAGGCAGGGACAGACGGACGCAGGCAGGGACAAACGGATGCTCACATGGATGGACGGACACATGCAAGCAGGGACGCACGCAGGCAAGCAGGGACAGATGGATGCAGGCACACCGAGACCGAGCTCCTTTTATACAGTGGGTGTGCATTTCTACATGTGACTGTTTTACCAATTCCAGCCATGGTTTTTGCTACAAATGCAGTCAAACTGAAAACGATTATCATTTCCATTCCCACTAAAATTTCCTAGCCATTCCCACAAACTTTCTTGTGCATTTACCCGATACCACATTTGTCCTTTAATTACCTCCACCACCCAAAGGTTTACATAGGTTATGTTTTCACCACTGCTTGGTTATTTGTTTGTCTGTGAGCAGGATATTGCAAAAAGTTATGGATGGATTTGGACAAAACTTGGTGGACAGGTTGGGTGTGTGACAAGGATGAATTTAGTTGATTCCAGTGAAGATCCAGATCCGGATCTTGATCCAGATAGAAGAGTTTTTTTAAGTGGTTCTTCATCATTGAGAGATAGCGTCAAAAAATTATATTTCAAAAAGTTGTGGATGGGTTGGTTTGGTGACAAGAACAAACCGATCAGATTTTGGTTCTAGTCCGACTGCAGATCCGTAATATCATTGGGATACAAATCGTAAACTATTCACCTGGCGGAGGTGTACGCTCCACCGAGTGTCGTTTTACAAGTGAATGAAACATCTTCATCGTCAAGACCCGAACTCACCATGATCCAACACTAACACCACTTTCATAATTAGAACACTTTTCCTTTTTCATAAAAACATGCAATCATTATTGATAGCTCCCTTAAAACCAGGATTTCGAATTAACATGAAGATGATTTTCCTTCACATAATGAAAGACAGGCGATGTGTTATGGAAGAAATAGCTAAAGCCCAAAGGGAGCCTCAGAGCTGGAATAAGGAGGGAAATCATGAAGCCAACCTGCTTGCCTTCGTTGCATATGGAAAAGGCAATCCACCATATCGTCGCTCCATCCATCATCTCAACAGGAATAACACTACGGTGGGGCAACAATCAGGCCAATGACCGAATGGGAAAAGAGGAATAGGAGGAAACAGTCACAAATCTGAATGAAGCTGACAAGAAGCCCATGTGGTCTCGACAAGCACACACAATGAAGCACGAATGATAGGTACTCAACAAGATGCGTAAATGCATTACATCTTGTATATTATTTCCGAGTTTGCGGTTTCGTGTCACGCTATCTTCGACTTTGTTCTGCGCTCGAGTAAGGTGATATTCGGCTTACATTATCTCAAAGACCATATGAGGTGCGTGGTACAAAAAAAGTAAATAAAATGGTTCTGAAACGGTGAAATCGTATTGCACTTACTGCATGAAAGTAAAATTACTACTGATACTCTGCATCAGTTCCTTTCTCAAACACACCCACCCCAACATGTCGCGCAGAGCGCGGGTTATGCGAGTTAACAATTAACAGAAACTGTTAAAATTCGGGAACACGTATCAGAAACTGAACGCGGTTTCTCAGATCAGAGAAGGCTGCACCTGGTCGTATGAAGCAACTCGGAACCTCTAAGTGTTGTCTTGTCTGGAAGAAGATAACACCGAGACCAAATAGTTCTTAGTCAACAAGTACAGGCTCACCAAAACCCTCATCTCCAGTACCATTGCAGGTCCAGAACTTTGTACAAGAATCAAACTTTACACGTGAGCAGAAGAGCAAAACACACAAACATACATACATCCATGGATATGTCGGTCTCATTTGTGGTACAGAAACGAGAATGATGAAAACTTTCCAAATGATGCATTTATTCTTATTCATCTCATTATCACCGCACCTCCACCACCGAAGGTGGACGGAGGTGATGTTTTCACCACTGTCTCTTTCTTTATCTGTCTGTCCATGAGCAGGATATTTCAAAAAGTTATGGACGGATTATAATAAGGTATGGACACGTAATCCTTCACACGTGCTGAAAACATGCGTGCGGATGTGAAAACATGCGTGTGTATTTAATCTTTCACATGTGCTGAAAACATGCGTGTGTATATAATCCTTCACATATGCTGAAAACATGCATGTGTATTTAATCCTTCACATATGCTGAAAACATGCATGTGTATTTAGTCTTTCACATGTGCTGAAAACATGCATGTGTATTTAATCTTTCACATGTGCTGAAAACATGCATGCAGATGTGAAAACTTCTGTGTGCATTTAATCTTTCACATGTGCTGAAAACATGCGTGTGTATTTAATCTTTCACATGTGCTGAAAACATGCGTGTGTATATAATCCTTCACATATGCTGAAAACATGCATGTGTATTTAATCCTTCACATATGCTGAAAACATGCATGTGTATTTCGTCTTTCACATGTGCTGAAAACATGCATGTGTATTTAATCTTTCACATGTGCTGAAAACATGCATGCAGATGTGAAAACTTCTGTGTGCATTTAATCTTTCACATGTGCTGAAAACATGCGTGTATTTAATTTTTCACATGTGCTGAAAACATGCATGTGTATATAATCCTTCACATGTGCTGAAAACATGCATGTGTATATAATCCTTCACATGTGCTGAAAACATGCATGTGTATATAATCCTTCACATGTGCTGAAAACATGCATGTGTATATAATCCTTCACATGTGCTGAAAACATGCATGTGTATATAATCATTCACATGTGCTGAAAAGAAGCATGTGTGTGCAATCCTTCACATGTGCTGAAAACATGCGTGTGTATTTAATCCTTCACATATGCTGAAAACATGCATGTGCATTTAATCTTTCACATGTGCTGAAAACATGCGTGTGTATTTAATCTTTCATATGTGCTGAAAACATGCATGTGTATTTAATCTTTCATATGTGCTGAAAACATGCATGTGTATTTAATCTTTCATATGTGCTGAAAACATGCATGTGTATTTAATCCTTCACATTTGCTGAAAACATGCATGTGCATTTAATCTTACACATGTGCTGAAAACATGCGTGTGTATCTAATCTTTCACATGTGCTGAAAACATGCGTGTATATTTAATCTTTCACATGTGCTGAAAACATGCGTGTATATTTAATCTTTCACATGTGCTGAAAACATGCATGTGTATTTAATCCTTCACATATGCTGAAAACATGCATGTGTATTTAATCTTTCACATGTGCTGAAAACATGCGTGTGTATTTAATCTTTCATATGTGCTGAAAACATGCATGTGTATTTAATCTTTCATATGTGCTGAAAACATGCATGTGTATTTAATCCTTCACATTTGCTGAAAACATGCATGTGCATTTAATCTTACACATGTGCTGAAAACATGCGTGTGTATCTAATCTTTCACATGTGCTGAAAACATGCGTGTATATTTAATCTTTCACATGTGCTGAAAACATGCATGTGTTTTTAATCTTTCAGATGTGCTGAAAACATGCATGTGTATTTAATCCTTCACATATGCTGAAAACATGCATGTGTATTTAATCCTTCACATGTGCTGAAAACATGCATGTGTATTTAATCTTTCACATGTGCTGAAAACATGCATGTGTATTTAATCTTTCACATGTGCTGAAAACATCCATGTATATTTAATCTTTCACATGTGCTGAAAACATGCATGTATATTTAATCTTCCACATGTGCTGAAAACATGCATGTGTATTTAATCTTTCACATGTGCTGAAAACATGCTTGTGTATTTAATCATTCACATGTTCTGAAAACATGCTTGTGTATTTAATCCTTCACATGTTCTGAAAACATGCGTGTGCATTTAATCCTTCGCATGTGCTGAAAACATGCATGTGCATTTAATCTTTCACATATGCTGAAAACATGCATGTGTATTTAATCCTTCACATATGCTGAAAACATGCATGTGTATTTAATCCTTCACATATGCTGAAAACATGCATGTGTATTTAATCCTTCAGATATGCTGAATACATGCATGTATTTAATCTTTCACATGTGCTGAAAACATGAGTGTGTATTTAATATATCACATATGCTGAAAACGTGCATTATTTACTCTTTCATATGTGCTGAAAACATGCATGTGCATTTAATCCTTCACATATGCTGAAAACATGCATGTGTATCTAATCCTTCACATGTGCTGAAAACATGCGTGTGCATTTAGTCCTTCATATTGTGCTGAAAACGTGTGTGTATTTAATCCTTCACATTTGCTGAAAACATGCATGTGCATTTAATCTTTCACATGTGCTGAAAACATGCATGTGTATCTAATCTTTCACATGTGCTGAAAACATGTGTGTATATTTAATCTTTCACATGTTCTGAAAACATGCATGTTTTTAATCTTTCAGATGAGCTGAAAACATGCAAGTGTATTTAATCCTTCACATATGCTGAAAACATGCATGTGTATTTAATCCTTCACATGTGCTGAAAACATGCATGTATATTTAATCTTTCACATGTGCTGAAAACATGCATGTGTATTTAATCCTTCACATGTTCTGAAAACATGCTTGTGTATTTAATCTTTCACATGTGCTGAAAACATGCATGTATATTTAATCTTTCACATGTGCTGAAAACATGCATGTGTATTTAATCTTTCACATGTGCTGAAAACATGCATGTGTATTTAATCTTTCACATGTTCTGAAAACATGCTTGTGTATTTAATCCTTCACATGTTCTGAAAACATGCGTGTGCATTTAATCCTTCGCATGTGCTGAAAACATGCATGTGCATTTAATCTTTCACATATGCTGAAAACATGCATGTGTATTTAATCCTTCACATATGCTGAAAACATGCATGTGTATTTAATCCTTCAGATATGCTGAAAACGTGCATGTATTTAATCTTTCACATGTGCTGAAAACATGAGTGTGTATTTAATATATCACATGTGCTGAAAACGTGCATTATTTACTTTCATATGTGCTGAAAACATGCATGTGCATTTAATCCTTCACATATGCTGAAAACATGCATGTGTATTTAATCCTTCAGATATGCTGAAAACATGCATGTATATTTAATCCTTCACATGTGCTGAAAACATGCGTGTGCATTTAGTCCTTCATATTGTGCTGAAAACGTGTGTGTATTTAATCCTTCACATGTGTTGAAAACATGCGTGTGCATTTAATCCTTCATATGTGCTGAAAACATGAACGTGTATTTAATCTTTCACATGTGCTGAAAACATGCACGTGTATTTAATCTTTCAGATGTGCTGAAAACATGCATGTGTATTTAATCCTTCACATATGCTGAAAACATACATGTGTTTGTAATCCTTCACATGTTCTGAAAACATGCATATGTATTTAATCCTTCACATATGCTGAAAAAATGCATGCGTATTTAATCTTGCACATGTGCTGAAAACATGCATGTGTATTTCATCTTTCACATATGCTGAAAACATGCATGTGTATTTCATCTTTCACATATGCTGAAAACATGCATGTGTATTTCATCTTTCACATATGCTGAAAACATGCATATGTATTTAATTTTTCACATATGCTGAAAACATGCATGTATTTAATCCTTCATATGTGCTGAAAACATGTTTGTGTATTTAATCTTTCATATATGTTGAAAACATGCATGTGCATTTAATCTTTCATATGTGCTGAAAACATGCCTGTGTGCTTTTAATCTTTCATTTGTGCTGAAAACATGTGTGCGGATGTGAAAACATGCGTGTGCATTTAATCTTTCACATGTGCTGAAAACATGTGTGTATTTTCTTTCACATGCGTTGAAAACATGCTTGTATTTAATCCTTCACATATGCTGAAAACTTGCATGTGGTGAGTGGACATGATGTCTTTGAGATGAAGGGTCAAAGTGCTCCACCTGCCTTCAGTCCAGCCGTCGGTGCTGTGTTTCACATGAGTCGTGGATGTTGTGCATTCACATGTGCTGAAAACATGCATGTGTCATGTGTCAGAAGATCAATTTTGTCTTCCGTCTTCTTGGTTTGATTCCCTGTTTCCAATAAGCTGGCACTTATTTTGCCGACCAATGATGACAGGCTGAGTCAATCCTACTTGGTGATATTTATAAGACACGACAAGAGCTCAAACTCAAGACCCTATAAGATCTTAAGCCACCCAGTTGGGTGCCTGGCTGTGCCGCTGATGAAATTCCGCATGCTGGTGAGGGCAGGGATTTGTAATTTGTTCATGGTGCTGGTAAGAGCTCGCTTCCTCTCCACGAAAGACTATGGGATTTTTAACGTCCACCAACTAATGCCAGCAGACAGGATCCTAGTTTAACATCCATCCGTGGGATGGCGTACACACACCGGTGAATCACCCTGCCCCTGAAACACCAGGATGACAGTTTATAGTTGAGTAAGGATTAAATTCCAGGCTCGACAGCTTAGGGATGAGTGGCGTACCTTTAGGGCAGATCGACCACAATAAGAACATAGCACAAGGCCTGTTACTCTCATATCGCAGGACGGTTGGTCGCATCCGTTTTTTTACCTCCTCTCCTCTTGCAGCCTAATTTCTCCCAGCAACTCCATGATACACGTCTTCTTCCATTAAACTCCCTTGCAGTTAAAGTCCCAAATGCAGGCTTACTGCACACCTCAACTTTTATGCCTCTTTGCCTCTCGTTTGTGGACTGCCTTCCTGAACCTGTTCAGCTCCTCTTTCTTCCAGGACTTTAAGCAGGCAATGCAAAAAAAATCTGATGTCATCCGACATCTCCACCGGTAATCTATAATACCTTTAACCCCACTTAAACGAAAAGTCACTCAGAGTTGTGATGAGTAGTGTTTATTGCCCCCTCCTCTCTCTGTTCTTTTCCTGTTTGTTCAATTGCTTATTGTGTCCAACCACTGCCTCACTACCCCACTGTTAATCCATTGTGTTTTAGCCCTCTGTCATGTCCTCTTACATGAGCCTCTATTTTGATTTAAAAAAGCAAACTCGAAGGGCACTCAGTATAGTGCAAACCTCCACCATGCAACACCTGATGTACAAGAATATATCAGACCCAATACATTTTTGAAATATCATGCTACATTTCGTTTTTGGCCCTATCTCTCAATGGTGACAAAATCATTTTAAAAATTAAATAAATCCCGTATCCAGATCCAGATTCAGATCCTCACCAAAATCAAATCAAATTTGTTCTGGTCACACACCCAATGTATCCACCAAGTTTCATCCAAATCCGTCCACAACTTTTTGAGATATCCTGCACAGAGACAGACAGACTTAACCTTCACTTTTGGTGGTGAAGGTAACAAGAAAAAGAGCAGTCAGAGATTGAAGACCCTCGCCAGGGCTTCTTCTGTGTGGCGTTTGTGTACTGGTGTGTTACGTAATTAATAAGAGACATAATTATAACTACTGCAGTGATGACTGGGTACCAAGACGCCCCGCTTTGATCGGACACCAAACCCTGACCCAACGTTTTTTAAATCATTATTCATTATGCAATTGAATTTAGTATGTGATTAAAATAAATTCAATTCAAATGGAAGACCAAATGGGTAGAATCCTGCATTGGAGTAATCAGAAGAAATCCAAACAAGTAAAATGAAAGATCAGGAGGAACCTGGACAGGATTCGCATTTCAGCTGCTACTCTTCAACACTCAAACCCATCCAGGCACCACCAAGTGAGCCTTGTTAAAAAAAAGTAGAAAAAAATATATATCGATCAAAAACAACAAAAAGAACCCACCATATCAAAATTAAATAATTATAGCTGCCAGACCATGTGTCCAATCAAGTCGAAATTTAAAACCTTTATTCCACACCACTACGAGATCACAAATGTGAAGTTTCACATCGATTGATTCAGCAATTCCAGAAAAAAAAAACATTTAATATTTTTCTTCAATCCAATATGGCTGCCAAACCATGTGACCTATCAATTATTCCTGAACAAACTTGTATACCCACAGCTTGGGGAACATGTGTGTGAAGTTTCCCCTCAATTAATCCAGCCATTCTGGAGAAGATTTTTTTATAGGTTTTGGGATAAATCCAATATGACTGCCAAACCATGTGACCTATGACATCTGATGTGGATTTTCTAAAACCAACCTTGTTGTGATCGTTGTCCTCGTGAAGGATTCTAACTGGCTGATTGTTGAATCCTATTTGACTTCAGGCAGAGTTTAACGTTTGTCCGATTTGGTTATAAAATCCTACATAAAACCCATTAACACTGATAAAACTGATGTCCACAGAAGTCCTTCCTTGTGAAACAATTTAATTTCTAATTATTCACCATACACTTTTCACCCTCATACAATGAACTGAAGAATCCCCATTGATTGCAATATTTTTGGTTCTAGTTCATTTATTCTTACTTGAGTTAACAGTTAGACCAACCCAATTCAATTCACTTCCACATTACATCAGAGAGTTCTATTCTAACTTGTTACTTGGTCAGTTCCAAGGAGTACAAGCCACTGAGATTCTAATACTTTCTCAGGTACTTGCACTGAAACAATTTTACATTTCAAAGCATTTTATACTTTCATGAGAGAATGGTGGGGCTATTCAACCCAGACTGCATACGTGTCCTTTAGACGAAAAGCCACTTCGTACATTTCTAAGCAAAGGTTCGTTTGTTATCAGTTCGGTCACTCTGCTCCAGAGTTTCCATTTCTTAACATTTAGGGCTGCACATTTCTTAACATTTGGGGCAAAAGTCTTTGGGCCAGAAATGACAGCCAATTCAACTTGGAGCATAAAAGTTACATTTCTAAAACTCCATTTGTTACAATTTAGAATAAATTAAGATAAATTTTTTCCCCCACACATCATATGTATGAACCTTTTGTTCCTCATGGATAGGCGGTCATATGTGTAAGTTTCGCCTCAATATGTACAGCCACTTCAGAACAGATTTTTTAAGGTTTAAAAAATACAATATGGATGCCGAATCACGTGACTGATGACGTCATCATTTTTTTTTTTTCTGTGGACAATTTTATCCCTAGATGATCCTCAAAAAATTTCATACTGATGAGATGTAACATTCTACATATGCAATTATGACGTCATAACAAAGGCAGCTATGATGTCATCAATAAAATCACACTTATTCCCTATAGACTGGGTCAATTTTCCAAAAATCTTAATCCTGAAGGCAAATGGTTTTAATTTATGGCATACAAGCTATTTAGGGGTACTGAGGGGTGCTGAACTCAAATCTGATGTATACTCGGCTCAAAAATGGCCGATAATGCCTTAAAATTGAGAAATCCAAGATGGCCGCCAACGACGGGCTGAAGTGTATTTATGTTCATATCTTTTTGACTAAACAAGGTGGAAACTTGAATGAAATGTGCTTTTGTAGGTTTTCCTATATGGGAAATCCAATGCCATATTCAGTTTTGATATAAAATGTGAAGAAACTGATTGAAGATGAATTCATTCGTCGACTAGATAAGATCCACAAGCCCCATCCCTCTCCCTCCCCATCAGGAACACAGACCGCCCATTTTTTAAAGCCCAGAGGCACTACGTATGATTTAAATGTTAGCAGGAAACATATTAAGGCGCTGTCACACCTTGACGATTTAGCCAGCAATGGCAACGTATAAAAATGTATGTAAAACGTTGGCGTACACTGAAATTTTGATGGTTTTTTTTTTTTAAGTTTTGGTCGTATTCATAACGTGTTGGTCGTTATACCAACGAATGCTTGGCCTGTTGTCGGCGTTCACAACCTATGCCCAACGATAGTTTAACTTAGGCATAGCGCGCTGCACGTATCGCCGACGAACTCGTGGCGTAGCCTGTTAAAAACCTGCCGCACGCCAATTTAAATCATAACCGCCTGAAAATTGAAAGTGTCAACCACGCAGTCACACCTTGACGATTTAGCCAGCGTATGCTGACCTATGAAAAATTTTCCGAACCAAGCTGGCACACGTCGAATACGTTATGGGTAAGTTGTGTATACGTTAAGAGCACGCTGGAAAACGATGAAGTATGCTGTCATATTTCGTGGGACGTCTCGTACGTCGTGAAATTTCAAGCATGCTGAAAATTTTACGACGTACTCGCCGTAATGGCTCACACGTTCCGCTACGCTGGGAATAAGTTGTAGGCACGTTATGCGATCGTTGACACACGTCGACACACGTTACTTGTAAGTTACTCATAAGTCGAAACACGTCGACGTAATGTTTAGCATACCCGAAACTTATTTTTCCGTCAAGGCACATTTTCTTTATTTCTCCTTGGCTCCGTGAAGGCACGTGACGAAATATCTGAAGTTGTTGTTGTTGTTGTTTTTTTTTATTATTATTTTTTTTATTCTATCACGAATTTTAAAATATATTCGGACATTTGCTTTTAAGTTTCGATGTCGACGTGACAATATCCTCAAACAGAAAATATTCACAGAGGAGAAACTAAGAATAAGACATGAACAAACTGAAGAGGCAAACGGTGACATAACGGCACGTGACGAAATATCGGAAGTTATTGTTGTTTTTTTTTGTTAATGCTGCCAATATGCCATTATACGGTAGCTGTAAATTAGAAACACATTCAGTAGTTCTGTGGTCGTCCGGAAGACGTCAATCAAATACATCTACATACGTCAATATGCATTGGAGGTACGTTACTCATAGATTCAAAGCACGTTACTCAGAGGTTAGAAATAAGTTTTGGGTACGCTAAGCATTACCTCGACGTGTGTCAACGATCGCATAACGTGCCTCGACGTGTGTCAACGATCATGTAACGTGCCAACAACACATTACTCATAGGTTATAAATAAGTTTTGGGTACGCAAATCATTACCTCGACGTGTTTCGACTCATGAGTAACTTACAAGTAACGTGTGTCGACATGTATCAATGATCGCATAGCGTGCCTACAACTTATGGCCAGCGTCGCGGAACGTGTGAGTCATACCCTGGCATACGTCGTAAAATTTCAAGCATGCTAAAATGTGAGGACAACCGCAAAGTACAACGATCAAAGCCAGCATACTACGACGTATGGCAGTGTTTTTCAGCGTGCTCTTAACGTATACAAAACTTCCCCATTACGTATTCGACGTGTGTCAGCGTTTTTGAAAAAAATTTCATAAGTCGGCATATGCTGGCTAAATCGTCAAGGTGTGACAGCGCCTTTCGGGATGCAATACCCATTTTGGCTTAGCAAAGTAAGGTACCCCCAAATAACACTGACGCGCTTCGACGTAAACCAACATTTGACAAGTAATTTGTTTATTTGTAACACGAGAACAATGACAAGAATTTTTGATTTAATCGTGCATGAATTCCATGACTTTATCATATTTTCTGTCAGAGCGTTATATACAGTCCTTCATTGTGTATACAGGTAGATGTGCACACATGAACTTATTCCCGGTCGTCATGAGTGTTCCGGCAGTTGTCGCAAAGTTTCCTGCAGTTGCATGCCTCGATGCATTTCATGCGAATTTTCCTGCAGCTGCAGCGTTGGCTGAGGCACCCCTTCGTACAACCACATGAGGTGATCTCCCTGCATACTTTCGGGATAGGTGGCAGAGAGAGTAGCCGTGGCACTAACTGACCGTCCAGGTGCATCCATCCCATTTCGGTCACTGGAGGAAGAGCAGGATATGGTGAGTGTGCTTGGTTCCAGACACTTGCTTGATAGTGTGAACGCATAATGTGAAACTTTGCTGCATCTGAGGTTGGTGGCAGAGTCTCTTGTGCACGACCGATACAAAACAACTTGACTCGTGCTTTGTTGCATGTATCGACCTCGGGCACGCCATATATCTTACAGATGAATTTCTCTGTTGATATAGCTATGTTTTCGGTGAGAGGGCCCTTGCCTAAGCCAATCAGATCAGTATGATGTTGCTGGAACACCTGCCAGGCTGTTTTCTTTCCGTGGCAGCTGAACTGAGACACACGATCACAGCCGGTTACGGCATGGAAGGCAAGTAGCGTGTCCACTTGACCAGCAGATAGCAACATGCGAATTTCATGTACTGGGAAATACTTTGGAGCCTTTGACGTCCCAGCTTTCATGTAGAGACGTGTACATTCCATTCTGTCATAGTGTGCTAGAAGTAGAAGAAGCATGTCTGTATCACGTACTGACACAACTATCATTGTCCATATCAGCATGGATGCAGTGCAAAATCAGCCGGGTATCAGCTTCTTCGTGGTCAGCCCTCAGAGAGGAAACTTCGAGATCTGGATCAGATGACTTAACAGTGGTCGCTGTGGCGAACCCCCCTGCTACTACAACCACTGGTCCATCTCTCAGGCTGTGTTCAATCGGATGGTTTGAAAGTAGTAAAGCGAGATCTGATTTCTTTTCCTCGAGTGCCATAAAGCTAGACCAGTCTGATAGGAGAGGAACTGATGGCTCGTTGTCTATTTGACGACGTACCGGTCAGTGGTGCTGCTTGCGTTTGGTCCTGGTACCTGCTTTGATTGATTCGCCTTGATACCTGTAGAAGACTACATCGATCCTCTGGTATTTTGCTCCCATCTTGAACACATTGTTAGCAAATGTGTTGGCATAGTCAGCAAATGTGTTGGCATAGTCACCAAACGTTCTAATGTCAGGCGGCTTTCCAAGTGCCATCACGAGTGCTTGGCCATCAATGGCAGGCAGCTGGGTTCATCGAGTGTAACATTTGCAGGAGTTTTGACTTGTTGTGTCAGTATGTTTGCTAACACAGACTTGCTGGTGGAATGTAGACTAACACTAGTTGTGGCCAAAGATAGTGGGACGGTCATGAGTTCATGCTTGAGGATGTTTTCTAGGTTTACCTCGTGCCCTGCTCTATAAGCTGTTATTAGCCTTTGTAGAATGTTCCTGTCCACTTTGATAGTGTTTTGCTTGCCCTTCGAAAGTTGCACGACTTTGTACAAAGAGGCATATGTCTTGGCCTTATTCTTTTTAATGGGTGATTTCAGATCCAGGTGCTGGTTACTATCTGGAGGCACACACAGACGTTTGTCCACGAAGACTTTCATTTGCGCCTGTCCAAGGTGTTCTGCACTAAGCAGAGATTCTTGAATCACAGGCGTGACCACATCCTAGGTGATTATGTTCTTCAATATGTCACCGCCATCTTGAAACATGCCATGATGTTTCAACGATACAACTATACTGCCTTCATCAGAGTCGCCTTTCTTCATGCTACTTTTCGTGCACTCATTGTGTTTGTACTCATCGTCTTCATCGTCCGTTGTCAGTCCCAGCATTGCTTAGCAACCAGGACCTGGACGGTCCACAGGGAGCCCGCCTGCGGGGTTGTGAGCCCTCACATATTATTATTATTATTATTATATATTATATTATTAGTATTTGGATTTTATTATATTGGATATATCTGCAATGAGAAAAAAAACTGCAAACTGAGTAAATTATTCCTGGAAACATAGGATCAACCTGCTTGTGGATCTTATCTGGTCGATGAATAATTATTCCTCTTCAATCAGTTTCTTCACATTTTATATCAAAACTGAATATGGCATTGGATTCCCCATATATGAAAACCTACAAAAGCACATTTTATTCAAGTTTCTACCTTGTTTAGTCAAAAAGATATGAACATAAATACATTTCAGCTCGTCGTTGGCGGCCATGTTGGATTTCTCGATTTTAAGGCATTATCAGCCATTTTTGAGCTGAGTATACATCAGATTTGAGTTCAGCACCCCTCAATACCCCTAAATAGCTTGAATCCCATAAATTCACACCATTTGCCTTCAGCACTTTACATATCCACATTTTCACCAATTTTGCCTAGTCTACTATGGGTAGTACTTGCCGTGTGCCAAGTTTCAATTTTTTCGTTGGTGCGGTTTCAGAGATGCAGAGGTCCAGTTATTTTTCTGTTTTTCCAACATGGCCACCACACCCGTGACCGATGACGTCATAATTATGATTAAAACATTCTACACGAGTAGTCACACAAATGGTGAAAATTGTCTCAATCTGACAAGCGGTTGCGGAGAAAAACACGAAAGTTCAGTGTGGACAAACAGACAGACAGACAAACAAACAAACAAAATTGCTCGTTGAGCAAGGAATTGCCGGAATGACGTTGTCTCCATGATCTCCATGGTAATAACTCCATGATCTCTGAAAAAACAAAAACCTGGAAATCAATTTGGTTCTTATAAGTCAATAGTGCTACTGTTTGATGAGTTTATAGCACTTAGTTTGGTCATGATCATAACTTGGAAGTCAATTGGACTTGAAATGGAGTTTTTATCGCAATTTGAAAGTTTTGACCCGATCCCCCTGACATTCGACCCCCGACCGCTAAGAAGGGTGTTGGTGTGACACCCCAATGAGACGTATGGTTGGATGCAGTGTTGGAAGATGCACATTTTGGATTTGGTTTGAAGTCGATACGACCATTTTAGCAGACGTTATTGCGAAAATAAGATTTTCGGTGACCTTGACCTTGACCTTTGACCTAGATTCACCAAAAACGACAAGTGTTTAAGTTGGACCATGGCCGACGTCTGTACCCAGTTTGGTCATGATCGCTGAAACGGTGTAGCTGCTACAGGGTAAACAAACACACAAACAGACAGACACACAGAATGACACACACAACCGACCAACATAATTGCCGAAATCCGAAGGATTCCGGCAATTAACAAATGGACCCAAATGCCATACCCTCTCCTTCAGCGAGGGTAAATATCATGCTATATATATAATCATATTTGGCCCTATCTGTCAATGTTGAAGAATCACATGAAAATTAAATAATTGTTGTATCGGATCTTGACCAAAATTGAATCAATTCTTCCTTGCTACACACCCAATGTGTCCACCAAGTTTAGTCCAAATCCGTTCACAACGTTTTGAGTTACCATGCTATATATTAGTTTAGCCCTATCTCTCAATGTTGAAGAATCACTTTAAAAAATAAACGATCACATCCGGATCCCGTTCTCTTCACCAAAATCGAATTAGTTCGTCCTTGTCACACCCAAGTTGTCCACAAAATTTCATCCGGATCCTTCCACTACTTTTTGAGATATCCTGCACACAAACAAACAAACAAGCAAACAGAGAGGGGTGAAAACATAACCTCCTTCACCTTCGGTGGCGGAGGTAAAAATATTAACAATACAGTATTGCAAAATAATATTATGACAATAATTGGCAGTAATAAAAAAATAATGCGATTCCTCCCCCCTGGCAGCTCCGTATAATAACGGTAACCCCCTAATCTCACCCAACACCGCCAGCCATTAAGACAAACTCGCGCAAAAAAGCTGATCCATGGGGTGTGTTCCATTACCAATCAGCTTGCTATAACGCTTGCCTATCCAGCCGTTCCTCATCAACCGTTTCATTGGAGTGTTTGCTTGAGTGCTTAAGCCACTTGACGAGCGCTCCACAAGCTGATTGGTAATCGAACAAACCCCAGCACTTGTGCTAGGCCGAGAACCCCTCTTCTGGTTCTGCCACTTGTGTAATGAAGAAAGTGAATTTCGGGTGATTTTCACCCTTTGTTGCTATTTTCCACTTTTCAGAACCGCTTGGGTCGTTTCGTTTCATCCTCGGGACAAGTGTTTCAATTTATATAACCGCAACATTTACACCGTGCACATGAGTTATTCCATTCACCAATGAGGTGTTGTGTGATCGTACAATAAATTGTGATGTGGATTTAAACTATATCGATATGTATAAACATTAGGAATTATACAAGCTTTATGGTGATTATTGTTGTATTTGTGTACATTAAACTAGTTATTATTCCAACCCAGCCACTGTGAGTGCACAAGTTAGTGCACTCTCAGCGCCGGTCCCAAGCCTGGATAAATGGGGAGGGTTGAGTCAGGAAGGGCATCCAGCGTAAAACCTGTGCCAAATCAATATGCGGAGCATAGAACGGACTTCCATACCAGATTGGTCGAGGCCCGGGTTACCAACGACCGCCACCAGTGCTGTTGGTCAGCAGGGTACCGGTGGAAATTGTATTACTCCTGGGCGAAGGAGGAGAAGGAGACGAGGAAGGCGTGTCCAGAGGCAGCGGGAGAGGAGGAAGGGTAGAAGTTTGGAGGTGAGAGTTGGAACTTTGAATGTTGGTACGATGACTGGCAAAGGACGAGAGTTGGTTGATATGATGGAGAGAAGAAAGGTGGACATACTGTGTGTACAAGAGACCAAGTGGATGGGGAGTAAGGCTAGGAGCATCGGAGGTGGTTTCAAACTGTTCTACCATAGTGTGGATGGGAGGAGAAATGGTGTCGGGGTAATCCAGAAGGAAGATTATGTCAAGAGGGTATTGGAGGTGAGGAGAGTGTCTGACCGAGTGATGAGTGTGAAGTTGGAAATTGAAGGGGTGATGATGAATGTCATCAGTGCATCTGCCCCGCAAGTGGGGTATGAGATGGAGGAGAAAGAAGCTTTTTGGAGTGAGTTAGATGAAGTGGTGGAGAGTGTATCCAAGGATGAAGAGTGGTGATTGGAGCAGATTTCAATGGGCATGTTGGGGAAGGGAATAAAGAGGATGAGGAGGTGATTGGTAGGTATGGTGTCAACGAGAGGAATGTGGAAGGGGAGATGGTGGTAGATTTTGCAAAAAGAATGGAAATGGTGGTGGTAAATATGTATTTCAAGAAGAAGGAATAACACAGGGTGACGTACAAGAGTGGAGGAAAGTGCACACAGGTGGACTACATCTTAAGCAGTAGATGTAACCTGAAAGAGATTAGAGACTGTAAGGTGGTGGCAGGGGAGAGTGTAGCTCGACAGCATCGGATGGTGGTCTGTAGCATGATTTTGGAGGTGGGGTTGAGGAAGAGAGTGAGGGCTTATCCAAGGACCAGATGGTGGAAGCTGAAGGAGGAAGACTGTTGCGTGAAATTCAGGGAGGAGGTGAGACAGGTGTTGGATGGTGGTAAAGAGGTGTAGGACGATTGGGCAACTACTGCAGAAGTGGTGAGGGAGATAGCTCGGAAGATACTTGGTGTGACATCTGGACAGAGGAAGGAAGATAAGGAGACTTGGTGGTGGAACGAGGAAGTACAGGAAAGTATAAGGAAGAAGAGGTTGGTGAAAAAGAATTGGGATAGCCAGAGAGATGAAGAAAGTAGACAGGAGTACAAGGAGTGGTGGCGCAAAGCGAAGAGAGAGATGGCGAAGGCTAAGGAAAAGGCATATGGCGAGCTGTATGAGAAGTTGGATACAAAGGAAGGGGAAAAGGATTTGTACCGATTGGCCAGACAGAGGGACCGAGCTGGGAAGGATGTGCTGCATGTTAGGGTGATAAAGGATGCAGATGGAAATGTGATGACAAGCGGGGAGAGTGTGTTGAGAAGGTGGATGGAGTACTTTGAGGAGCTGATGAATGAAGAAAATGAGAGAGAGATATATATATATATATATATATATATATATATATATATATATATATATATATATATATATATATATATATATATATATATATATATATATATATATATATATATATATATATATATAGTGGATCAGTAAGGATGAAGTGAGGACTGCTATGAAGAGGATGAAAAGTGGAAAGGCGGTTGGCCCAGATGACATACCAGTGGAGGCATAGAAGTGCTTAGGAGAGATGGCAGTGGAGTTTTTAACCAGATTGTTTAATAAAGTCTTGGAAAGTGAGAGGATGCCGGAAGAGTGGAGATTAAGTGTACTGGTTCCGATTTTCAAGAATAAGTGTGATGTGCAGAGCTGTGGAAATTACAGAGGTATAAAGTTGTTAAGCCACATCATGAAGTTGTGGTATTGTATGAGGAAGTCCGGAGTGGTAGAGAAGTATGTGAGGATGGTGCAGAATATGTATGAGGACAGTGTGACAGCGGTTAGGTGTGCGGTAGGAATGACGGACCGGTTTAAGGTAGAGGTGGGATTGCACCAAGGATCAACTCTGAGCCCTTTCCTGTTTGCAATGGTGATGGACAGGTTGACGGACGAGATCAGACTGGAGTCCCCATGGACTATGATGTTTGCGGATGACATCATGATCTGTAGTGAGAGTAGGGAGCAGGCTGAGGCGAGCCTCGAGAGGCGGAGGTACGCACTGGAGAGAAGGGGAATGATAGTCAGTCGGAGTAAGACGGAGTACATGTGTGTAAATGAGAGGGAGGGTGGTGGTATGGTGCAGTTGTAAGGAGTTGAGGTGGGGAAGGTGGATGGGTTTAAATACTTGGGATCAACTGTCCAAAGTAACGGAGAGTGTGGGAGAGAAGTTAAAAAGAGAGTGCAGGCAGGATGGAGTGGGTGGAGAAGAGTTTCAGGAGTGATTTGTGACAGAAGGGTAGCTGCAAGAGTGAAAGGGAAACTTACAAGACGGTCGTGATACCAGCTATGTTGTATGGTTTGGAGGCGGTGGCACTAACAAAAAGACAGGAAGCGGAGCTGGAGGTGGCAGAGTTAAAGATGCTGCGATTCTCGTTGGGAGTAACAAGGATGGACAGAATTAGAAATGAGTATATTAGAGGGACACCGCAGGTCAGACGGTTTGGAGACAAAGTGATAGAGGCGAGATTGAGATGGTTTGGACATGTGTACAGGAGAGATGCGGGGTATATCGGGAGAAGGATGCTGAGGATCGAGCTACCAAGTAGGAGGAGAAGAGGAAGACCAAAGAGGAGGTATATGGATGTGGTGAGGGCGGATATGCGGGTGGTTGGAGTGACAATGGAAGATGTGGAGGACAGAGCGAAACGGAGATGGATGATCCGCTGTGGCGACCCCTAATCGGAGCGGCCAAAAGAAGAAGAAGAAGAAGAAGAAACTACTTATTATTCCACTTGTTTTCTCAATCAACCTCACCCCCAAATTTAGTAATAGTCCTGTCTTATGTTTATTTATTTATTTAAAAAGCATTCCTTTCCTTGACTTGTTCCATCGATATGATACTGTTTTGATGCCATCTGCAAAGAAATCATCGAGGCAGATACACCAAGTTGAAGCATGCTTTCACCCCTTCACTATTAGTAAACTTGTCATTCACATAATGAGTAGTCAGAGATGAAAATCACATCACATGAAAATTGTTGACCACGACATTGGCTTTAGCCAGAATGCAGTGACGAGCGTTGTCACTTACTGTGTAACTTACCGAGAGTATACAATATAATTTAACTCAATTTCAGCATCGAATGATTTTTAGCCCCCTTTGGACATAGTCCGAAATTGGGTCTTATGGATTTGGTCTCGATTTTCGTGTCCGTGCGTGCGTCCGCAACAATATCTCGAATTTTATTTCTGTACGGACCAATTTCATTTGTACTTGGCACAAATACAACAGATGATGGTACACATAAGCACGTAATTTTGTTTGATGATGCGATCAAAGATGGCCGATTGGTGGCGGCCATTTAAAGTTGTAAAAAGAACCTGATGTTGAACACGTCCTCAACCATTTCTCGGACAAGCATTCACAGATATTGTTCAAACTTGGCACACAGAAAACGAATGATGATTTACATAAGCACGTCTTGTTTGTTTTTTGCCAAGATCTGATCCAAGATGGCCGACTGGTGGCCATTTTAGTTTTTAAAAACCCGATGAACACGTCTTCAACCATTTTTGGGACATGCGTTTACCAATGGTGTTCAGACTTGGCACCCTGATAATGAATGATGACTTCCATATGCACATAATTATTTTTTTTCAAGATCAGATCCAAGATGTCTGACTGGTGGCCGGTTTGTTATTCAAATGTCCCCAACTATTTCTCAGACATGCATGGTCCAATTTTGTTCCAACTTGGCACAAGCACAGTACATGATGACATACACATGCATCTCACTTTATTTTGCGATCTGATCAACAAAGGCCGACTGGTAGACTGGCAGCCATTTTAGTTTAACATAAATATGGGATAGCCTTTAACTCCGTACAGCAAGATTACGAAAACAACGGGCTCTTTTTTACATGTTCTAACTCTTACCTTTCTCATTTTAGTCTGGGCTATCAATTTCCAATAATTGATAGCATAAATTGAAATGAAAAATATAATTGTTATATAAAAATAAAAAAGTGCTGAAATACCCCTGGGATCCACATAAACCCCTCCTGCCCTTTAGAAAGTCTATCCAATCTGCAGTAATACTTCAGCTAACAATATCTCCACCATGGCTAATGGGTCGAAAATGTTTCAGCAAACCAGACCAATTTCTACACCAAACTATTATTTGGGTCACCTTCTTTTAATCTCAAACACTGTGTTGATTTTGATATCCAGATCCTGAGTGTAATATACTGTATGTACAAACTCGATGAAAGGATTGCAAATAAATAAAACAGAGGGTACAAATTATGGCTGAAATGGTGAACAATGTTGTCCAAAGTCGATAATGGATGCTTTCAAGACTTGCTCTGACCACTGTCATGGCAATCTAGTGCTGTATTGCACTGTATCAATTTATGGATGCATATGAGGATTAACTTCACAACAGAGAATTGGATTCGCTATATATGTTAGATATCCCTTGTTGTCGGGTTTTCCGTGTGTGTGTGTGTGTGTGTGTGTGTGTGTGTGTGTGTGTGTGTGTGTGTGTGTGTGTGTGTGTGTGTGTGTGTGTGTGTGTGTGTGTGTGTGTGTGTGCAACGCGAGGCTCCACAGCACGAACCAGCGAACCGATTTCGATGAAACTTTGCCAACATGTGCAATATGTGCTGGGAGTGTGCGCGTTTGAATTTCGTTGCCGAGCAACCACCCGTTGCTGTGCAGCGGACGAAAAACCGTGTACAGTATTTTCAATACTTGTCCTTCAGTTTTGAATGTAGAGAAACGAGACTTCAGAATTAAACACTTCGAGATATTTAGAAAATTTTGCTTGAGCCGATTTTTGATTGAGGTTTTATTTTTCAAATGGTAGTCCTTCAAAAATCGGGTGTCTATTTACCTTCATTTTTTATGAGGGGCTGAGGAAAGTGGGCGGAGCTTAGGGAAAGTGGACATGGTTGATAAAGTGGGAGTGGCAGAGGAAAGTGGGAGTGGCATAGGAAAGTGGGAGTGGCATAGGAAAGTGGGCATGGCTTATGAAAAATATTGTGTGGCTCAGGAGGTGTGGTCAAACAAGAGCATTGAGAGAAGTTTATCGGGTTTTCCGTGTGTGTGTGTGTGTGTGTGTGTGTGTGTGTGTGTGTGTGTGTGTGTGTGTGTGTGTGTGTCTGTCTGTCTGTCTGTCTGCAACGCGAGGCTCCACAGCACAAACCAGCAAACGGATTATTTTTCAAATGTTAGTCCTTCAAAAACAGGGTGTCTATTTACCGTCATTTCTTATGAGGAGTGCCAGTTGGCAAAATACGCAATAGGAAAAATCTTGCCAGGCAGAGGAACAATTGTATGTGAACCAATAGGTCTTGGCAATGAATCTTCGTCGGTGGATTGGTCAGAATGAAAAGCATATTTTCCAGCACTTCGATCCGAGCGAATCCCTCGTCGCCTACTGGCTTGTTTGTATATTGGTTAATCTTGATAGAAACAATTAATAAACTTTGAGGCTCAGGCCACCTCAGAAACTTAACTCATAGGGGGTTTGGAAGTTATTGCCATTGCTTACCCACTCTCTCCTGTTAAATGATGGGGTGCCAAGCTTCAGTGCTGTGAACCAAAGTGCAAACAGCTTTTGATGGCTTCTTTAGTGGCATTAGTGGCTTCTTTCAAAGCTCCCTATCCCAGCATCCCAACTTTGCTCACATACTGAAACGTGGACCTGTGTCTGAACTGAACCCATACAGAATAATGTGCAACCAAGGAAAAAAGGAAGAAAAAGAAAAACAATGATGAAAGAAATCATAACGCTTCTTAAAAAGGGACATTAATGTGAAGTAGTATAAATATAAGTTTATTTTCCTTTTTGAGATTGAATAAGGCACAACCGTTTCCGATTCGGTGTTTGTTACAAAACCAAAGACTCCGTGAGAAGGCAAGGTAACACAGAACAAGCCTTAGCCAGTCATCTCATTTGCTTTTCTCAAATAACTTAAGGCCTTTTTCTTTCACATTTAGAACCTTCTCCATCTCATTACATGTGCCTAATCTTAATACAAGCTTCCACAACAATGTAACTGTCATTTTGTTTACCAAGGTATAAAACTGTAAACGTATTAGCGCATTTTCTCACAGACCATAAACACGTTATTACACCAGAATGTAATGCTAGTCCTACGCTTGGGAAATGGTGATCACGAGGATTAGCCGTTGCGATCATTATAATAAGCTGTATTCAAGCACAATACTTCAACCTTGTGGCCATATGGTGTAATGACAAAATAAATTAGCTATCGCATGAAGAAATTCAGTGCGATAAGGCCTCGTCTTAAAGTCCACAGTTCAAGCATGCATCATGAATCTTCCAAACCGGCAATGAAATTGTCCAGAGTCCCAGTCGATTTGACTAACTGAGCTCATGGTGCTATTGTAGTGCTTGCTCGTGGAGACTGTAGGTCTGTTTCATTAGGACTGAAGGGTGCCGATACAGCCTGTGGAGTAGAGAGGCACAACTGTAATTTCTTGTTGGAAATATACACCGAAGAAAAACAAAATAAATGAGAGCGGCACTCGGAAGAATGCAGTCTCTGCTCACACGCTCATTCTGAACAAAAATGTCATCGTTAACTAAGCACGCAACTATTATGGCCACATACCCATATCATCCATGCACCCTATTATGTCACACACATTGCCAATTTCCATAGCTTGATTGATTGATTATTAGGATATCTCACAACCACTTTTGTGAACTTTAAGGCTAAATTGCATCATTGAAGGTGCACATGAAAAAAATTCAAACAATATATTCTCCATGGCTATTCGATCATATGTATGAAGTTTCATATCAATCTCTGAAGTGGTTCTAGAGAGGAAGTTATTTTTAACATTTTTATTTTCAATCCAATATGGCCACTAGAACAGTTGAGCAATGACGTCATAAATTTAATCCTTCACTCATATAAGGTTGCAGATCAGAGACAGTATATGAAATTTCAGACTTTTTTGGGATAACGATTTTGATTCAACCAATTATTCGGGAACAGTTATCAAAAACTGATTAAGGCGATTTCTCAGATCAGAGAAGGCTACACCTGTTCGTATGAAGCAACTCGGAACCTCGAAGTGTTGTCTTGTTGTCTGGAACAAGATAACACCGAGACCGAATAGTTCTAAGTCAACAAGTGCAGGCTCACCAAAACCCTCATCTCCAGTACCTTTGCAAGTCCAGAACTTTGTTCAAGAATCAAACTTTAGACATGAGCAGAAGAACAATACACACAAACATACTGCACATGCATACATGGATATGTCGGTCTCATTTGTGGTACATAAACGAGAATGATGAAAACTTTCTCAATGATGCATTTAGTCCAATTCATCTTATTATCACCGCACCTCCACCACCGAAGGTGGACGGAGGTGATGTTTTCATCAGTGTCTCTTTCTTTATCCGTCTGTCCATGAGCAGGATATTTCAAAAAGTTATGGATGGATTATAATAAGGTATTGACACGTAATCCTTCACATATGCTGAAAACATGCGTGTGTATTTAATCTTTCACATGTGCTGAAAACATGCGTGTGCATTTAATCTTTCACATGTGCTGAAAACATGCGTGCGGATGTGTAAACATGTGTGTGCATTTAATCCTTAACATGTGCTGAAAACATGAATGTGTATTTAATCCTTCATAAATGCTGAAAACGTGTGTGCGTTTAATCTTTCACATGTGCTGAAAACATGCATGTGTATTTAATCCTTCACATGTGCTGAAAACATGCATGTGTATTCAATCCTTCACATATGCTGAAAATATGTGTGCATTTAATCTTTCACATGTGCTGAAAACATGCATGTGTATTCAATCCTTCACATGTGCTGAAAACATGTGTGCATTTAATCTTTCACTTGTGCTGAAAACATGCATGTGCATTCAATCCTTCACATATGCTGAAAACATGTGTGCATTTAATCTTTCACATGTGCTGAAAACATGCGTGTGTATTTAATCCTTCACATGTGCTGAAAACATGCATTTATTTAATCTTTCACATGTGCTTAAAACATGTGCGTGCATTTAATCTTTCACATGTGCTGAAAACATGCGTGTGTATTTAATCCTTCACATGTGCTGAAAACATGCATGTTTCATCTTTCAAATATGCTGAAAACATGCGTGTTTAATCTTTCACATGTGCTGAAAACATGCGTGTGTATTTAATCTTTCACATGTGCTGAAAACATGCATGTGTATTTCATCTTTCATATGTGCTGAAAACATGCGTGTATTTAATCTTTCATATGTGCTGAAATCATGCATGTGTATTTAACTTTCATATGTGCTGAAAACATGTATGTGTATTTAATCTTTCATATGTGCTGAAAACATGCATGTGTATTTCATCTTTCATATGTGCTGAAAACAGGCTTGTGTATTTAATCTTTCACATGTGCTGAAAACATGCGTGTGTATTTACTATTTCATATGTGCTGAAAACATGCGTGTGTATTTAATCTTTCACGTGCTGAAAACATGCGTGTGTATTTAATCTTTCACGTGCTGAAAACATGCGTGTGTATTTAATCTTTCACATGTGCTGAAAACGTGTGTGTATTTAATCTTTCACATGTGCTGAAAATATGCTTGTGTATTTAATCTATCACATGTGCTGAAAACATGCTTGTGTATTTAGTCTTTCACATGTGCTGCAAACATGTGTGTATTTAATCTTTCACATATGCTGAAAATATGCTTGTGTATTTAATCTCTCACATGGGCTGAAAACATGCATATGTAATTAATCTTTCACATATGCTGAAAACATGCGTGTGAATTTAATCTTTCACATATGCTGAAAACATGCGTGTGAATTTAATCTCACATATGCTGAAAACATGCATATGTAATTAATCTTTCACATATGCTGAAAACATGCATGTGAATTTAATCTTTCACATATGCTGAAAACATGCATGTGTATTTAATCTTTCACCTGTGCTGAAAACAGGTGTGTGTATTTAATCTTTCACATGTGCTGAAAACAGGTGTGTGTATTTATTCTTTCATATGTGCTGAAAACATGCATGTGTATAATCTTTCAAATATGCTGAAAACATGCGTGTTTTTAATCTTTCACATGTGCTGAAAACATACGTCTGTATTTAATCTTTCACATATGCTGAAAACATGCATGTGTATTTAATCTTTCACCTGTGCTGAAAAAATGCATGTGTATAATCTTTCAAATGTGCTGAAAACATGCATGTGTATTTAATCTTTCATATGTGCTGAAAACATGCATGTGTATTTCATCTTTCACATATGCTGAAAAGATTCGTGTATTTCGTCTTTCACATGTGCTGAAAACAGGTGTGTGTATTTAATCTTTCACATGTGCTTAAAACAGGTGTGTATTTATTCTTTCATATGTGCTGAAAACAGGCATGTGCATTTAATCTTTCACATGTGTGGAAAACATGCATGTGTATAATCTTTCAAATCTGCTGAAAACATGTTTGTATTTAATCTTTCACATGTGCTGAAAACATACGTCTGTATTTAATCTTTCACATGTGCTGAAAATATGCATGAGTATTTAATCTTTCACATGTGCTGAAAACATGCGTGTATTTAATCTCACATATGCTGGAAACGTGTGTGTATTTAATCATTCACATGTGCTGGAAACATGCGTGTGTCTTTAATCCTTCACATATGCTGAAAACATGCATGTGTATTTCATCTTTCCCATGTGCTGAAAACATGCATGTGTATTTCATCTTTCCCATGTGCTGAAAACATGCATGTATATTTTATCTTTCACATGTGCTGAAAACGTGTGTATTTAATCTTTCACATGTGCTGAAAACATGCATGTGTATTTAATCTTTCACATGTGCTGAAAACATGCGTGTATTTAATCTTTCACATGTGCTGAAAACATGCATGTGTATTTAATCTTTCACATGTGCTGAAAACATGCGTGTGTATTTAATCTTTCACATATGCTGAAAACATGCGTGTGTATTTAATCTTTCACATATGCTGAAAACATGCGTGTGTATTTAATCTATCACATGTGCTGAAAACATGCGTCTGTAATTAATCTATCACATGTGCTGAAAACATGTGAGTATTTAATCTTTCACGTGTGCTGAAAACATGCATGTGTATTTAATCTTTCACATGTGCTGAAAACATGTTTGTATTTAATCTTTCACATGTGCTGAAAACATGCATGTGTATTTACTCTTTCACATGTAAAGAAAACATGTGAGTAGGGTGAATATACTGGTTCTGGCTCACTTTTCCCCATGTAAATGAATGGGGGATTTTCAGCGATTCATATTTTTTTTTCCCTAAAAATGAACCCCCTTTTTATCCCAAGGTATATTTATTTGTCTCCCCTTTTAACCTGGGGACACTTTTTTTTCAAATAATCCATGCAATAAGATAAAGATTTGTTCAAGTACTAAAGTGGTAATGTGATTTGTTAAAGGTGATTCGAAAGAAATATCTGAAACGTCTAACCCTCAGGACACTCTTTATCAAATAACCGATGCATATTGTTTAGCTCACTCATTGAACCTATAAAGATTTGTTCATTCTCAAATTCCTTCAATAGTTTAATTTTCTTTGCACAATAATCCCCATCTAAAATATTGAAAAACAAAACATTTGAATCTTTATATTTTTTAAGATACCCCTTTTGTGCCATTACGAAATGATAAACTTCTCTTAATGATCTCATCTGGCCACCGCCCGAGTTGCAAATCATTTTTGTACATAAACCACGCCATAAAAAAAGTTTTGTTTCAAATGTTTTCAGTTCGTGTCATGAAAATGAGGAAGTGTTTTTTTTGACACGGTCGTGCTGTGTGAATGAGGAAGTGTTTTTGGACAGTCATGCTGTGAAAAAATAGGAACTATTCTCTGAGACAAGGCCTCGTGTTTCTATTTTATCTCAGAACACGAACAGGCTTTGAAACATGTTTAATCAAAATCATTTTAGGGCATTTTAAGTATGTTTTAAAAATGATTCATACAATTTGAGAATATATCGCCCAGTTATTTTCCAAGCTGTTTTGCCCGAAGCGTCATTTCCTGTGGCCACACCCAATGATTAAGCAATCTCCTCATCGTTGCCTGAAAAGTGATTCGCCAGACAAAGTTTCTACCAGACGGGATTTTCATTTTTACAACTGAGACATGAGCGATCTTTCTTCCGCGAACAAAACAGCTCAACACAAAGTTGGTAAGCCTGTGTATAGGTTCCTCTTTGAACGATGAAGCAATTGATTATAAATTAAATCGTGATAATTCTGATATTTTTTTTTTCTTAGCAGGTCCTTGGAAGAAGAGCAGTTTACATATCACGACGAGGTGCATGAAATTAATGCTCTTATTGAAGAGGTCAATCATCTTAGAAGAGAATTGAAAAACATTTTTAATGACTGACACGACGTCTTATCACGGCCTCTGATCTTTTTGCCATCTTGTACCAATGGTAAAAAAAAACTGAGACATGGACTCACTCTCTTCTGATGAAGATAACAGCTTACTACAAAGTTGGTAAGTTTGTGTATGGTTTCCTCTTTGAACGATGAAGCAATTGATTATAAATTAAATCGTGATAATGCGAAAATATATATTTTTTCCTGGCAGGTCCTTGGAAGAAGTGGAGTTTACATATCACGATGAGGTGCATCAAATGAATGCTCTTATTGAAGAGGTCAATGATTTTAGAAGAGAATTGAAAAACATTTATAATGACTGGTACGAAGTCTTATCACGGCCTCTGATCTCGAATGAATTAAACCAATGGTGAGACGTGTGTGTGTGTGTGTGTGTGTGTGTGTGTGTGTGTGTGTGTGTGTGTGTGTGTGTGTGTGTGTGTGTGTGTGTGTGTGTGTGTGTGTGAATATATGTATGTGTGTGTGTGTGTGTGAATATATGTATGTGTGTGTGTGTGAGAATATATGTATGTGTGTGTGTGTGTGTGTGTGTGTGTGTGTATATATATATGTATATGTGTGTGTATGTGTGTGTGTGTGTGTGTGTGTGTGTGTGTGTGTGTGTGTGTGTGTGTGTAGATATATATATATATATATATATATATATATATATATATATATATATATATATATATATATATATATATATATATATATATATATATATATATATATATATATATACATATATATATATATACATATATATATACATATATATATATATATATATATATATATATATATATATATATATATATATATATATATATATATATATATACATATATATATATATATATATATATATATATATATATATATATATATATATATATACATATATATATATATATATATACATATATATATATATATATATATATATATATATATATATATATACATATATAT
>NC_140962.1:121076684-121089876 GCF_056783735.1 Eptatretus burgeri | reverse complement strand
GTACACTCAAAACATTCATCTCATTTGCTATTTCCATGTAGAAAGGGCAACAGTCTCTATCAGGGTTCCAATTTGCAATCAATAATTCTTTTCACCAAAAATATTCCATCATCTGTACAATAATTATGGAAGTTAGCTCCTTCTTTCAAGTACCGAATCCAAAGCATTTCGATTTTGCACAGTTACCATTTTAACATTTATATCTGCTAAACAATTCACAGTTTCATTCACAAAATAGATTCCCAAAATAATTCAAAGCTAAGTTGTTCACAGGAGTAATTAAACAAGAGTAGCATGGCTATCATTATCGTCAGAGTGATTCCTTTGAAAGTCTTTCACGGACTCTTAGCTGTGCAAACCCCCCATGATGAAAGTTCCACTCCGTTGTTGCCGGCATGGCGTCATTCGAGTTGCCGAGCTGCAGATCACACTTTGGCTGCAGAGTGTCCGTTTTGGAAACAAGAACTTTGATAACATTGTTACAAAATTTCTCCAAATAGTTTAAACAATACCAAAATGCTAACGTTGTTGAATTAACTTGATGAGCCTCATTTCTTTGTTTAACCAATGAAATATTTTGGAAAATAATGTTTAACCAATCTCTATCATCACTTCAGAATTCCATCAACATTTTAAATCTCTGACATTGTCCATCTTTCCACTTCTCTCTCACGAAAACAGCAATATGCTGCAATTTTCCAACTCGCATACACGAGCCATCCATCACTTCCTCTGACCTTCTCAATGACGAATCTATTTTCCTTTATCAAAACAAATAAATACAGTTTAAACCTCTGTTTTTTTTTTAACAGGTGTATAAAAATTGTCAAATCATTGTGACAATAACAAAAATTCTAATCTAATTAAATACTTCATGAATGAATCTGATAATAGAGGCACGTACAGTATAAAGCCACCAGAGATTTTTTGCTTTCTGCTATTCGTGCCAGCAGCTGACCTTGGCAGACAGCTTGCAGATCAAAAGACTTTCTATTTTGCTCAGTGTGGAGCTTGTTACATTTCTTTGTCCTGCATTTTAACCCAATTTTCTTCACTACCCAATGCACTTCGTAAGCAGATCGATCATTATAAAAGGTAACATGAATTCATTCCAAATCAACCACATTTCTATATTTCGATCACATTTTACAGTACAGATCAAATAGAATTTTTGAAAACGTTTCTCTACCTTCATTGCCAACGGCATGCGCATTTCGACACCTCAGCCCCCACCCTCCTGAATTTGCATATGAATCGAATTCCACAGCTAATGCTGATACTCAAACAGACTCAGTGGAGAGAACATGCCACCCCAAGACTATCATGCATGCATCATCATTCTTCTTCTTATTATTACTAGTGCGTGGCCGTACGTGCAAACCCCCCCCCCCGCAAAAAAAACTCAAACCGCGTGCCAGAAACACCAACCACACAAGCCGTTCCTTCGCTTTCACGTGCCCGTATGTGCGTGGCTGTACGTGCAAAAAAAAAAAATAAAAAATATATATATATACTTTAAAACTGCTTGCCAGAAACAACCACACAGGCCGTTCCTTCGCTCTCGCGTGGCCGTACGTGCATGGCCGTACGTGCATGCCCATACGTGCGTGGCCGTACATACAAAACAAAATAAAAAAAACTTTCAAACCGCGTGCCAGAAACAACAACCACACAGGTCGTTCCTTCGCTCTCGCGTGCCAATATGTGCGTGGCCGTACATGCAAAAAAAAAAAACTTTCAAACAACTACACAGGCCATTCCTTCGCTCTCATAAACGACGACTGGATTGGGGCATTGTGTTTATCTATAAATGCGGATAAGAAATCGAGAAATTATTAGAATACAGTAAGTCATCACTATCCAAAAGTAGTGCGTGCCCGTACGGAATGTTCACATCATTCCACGAATTATCGCTTGCATTGAAGTAACAACTGCTGTGATACTTACACACAGAGTTTATTAAAATCAAGTTTACCTCCCTGTCTTTGCTTGCCATGACATTCGCTGCCATTTACCATTGGCACTCCTACCCCACGGAAACTAAGGCACCGATCGATCCCCATCGTAACCAGCACGGCGCGTGACATCGTCGGCTGGCCGTGCACCGGCCTACGCAGCCACGCCCACGCAGCAACGTGTCCTGTGATTGGTAACTAAATGGTGCATCGGCCACACCTATGCAGCACGTGTCCTGTCATTGGTTGGTAAATAAATGGCCATAACTTGGGAATCACTTGTCTGATTAATATCAAATCTTGAAAAGGCACATACTCAGGTCCCCAGCAATATACCTGGCAAGTTTCAATTAGATCAGACCAGTGGTTGTCGGGAAACAGCGGTCACAGACACACACACAGAGATTGCTGGAATTATAGATAGATGAAATGAGGTCAATGAGATGACAAATGAAGGGGTTGAATGCAGACTGCAGAGCAATGAGTAAGGAAACCCGTTGCTGTGAATCGTTTTTACCACCAAATTGAGATGTATTTTGTTGGCAAGCATGTTGAGTGGAGCTGAATTCCTTAACACTTCCAAAGGCCACAGCGTTTTGACAATTGGAAACAAAAAAAGTTGTGCACTTTTTTTGATAAATTATTTTTGGAACAATTTTTCTTCAATAAATAAATAATAATAAAAATCGTCTCCATGTACATTGTACACATCTTTATCTCATTAGCACCTCTTCATAAGCAACATCGCTGAGGAAACGGCACTTCTTCTTTGTTTCCTCGTCCAGGGCAAGAATACGGAGGCTTCAGGAAAAACCTGCTTACTTTTAAAAATGCTCCTCACTCCCAACTTTTTAGATTATGATAATTTAATAATTTTCACAAAGTCGAGTTTTCAACCAGAGTATCAACTACTCTCACAAGGTTTTAATGCTGGTCTTCAAAAAGAAGATATAATCGGTTTATTTAAACGTCAAAAAACCTAAATGATTATAACATTGAAGATATAATTCAACTATTTTGTGATACACAGAGATGTAAAAAGAAATCAAATCCTATAACTTGTATTCTTAGTGATAATACGGATGATATACCGTCTCCCCAAGATTTGGATAAATCATAAAAGAACCTCGTTATCTTTGATGATTGTGTTAATGAGAGAAACCAAACGGTAATGGACAGCTACTACACAAGAGGGAGACATTCTTCTTGTAATTGTATTTATCTTAGTCAATCGTACTTTCAACTTCCTCGTCGTTCCATCAGAAACAATGCTAATACTTTTATTTTATTCAAGTTAAATTCAATAGATATCAATAATTTTTGGAGAGATAATTGTTCTACATTATGTCGTAAAAAGAAATTTGAGGATTACATGAAGCACACGACTGAAAAATATAAATATATTGTTGTGAAACAAGATGAGATATTAAGGGATATATTTTTTGTTTTATAAACAATTACATATATAAATGACAACTATTATTATAAATCTTGTGGGTAAATCTGCTTCTGGAAAAAAAACTTTCATAAATCAAGGTTCTTGTGTAGTACAAATGAGAATATTGTAAATTTACTTAAAAAAACACCGCGTGATACGCATTGTATCAACAACAACTAGAGCAATAAGACCTGGAGAAGTAAAAGGTGAAGATTATCACTATATTTCAGTGGAGGAACATATGCGATTGAGGAATGAAGGTCAAATGTTTGAGGAGGTTTCTCTTGGTACAACAAAATATTCACATTGTAAGAGTGAGTTCAGGAAACTAAAATCTGGTGGTGTTGGGATATTAGAAACTAATCCAGAAGGAACGAGACAAATTATTAAATATCTGAGCGGAGTGAAGATTTTATCATTCGGTTTTGATGTTGATGAAGAAACTCAACGCAAACGTATGAAAAGCAGAGATGCAAGGATTAGTGAAGAAGAAATTACAACTCGCATTAATGTTAATAAAGAATTTGATGAAATATTTAAAGAAAAGGATTTATTTGAACACATCTACTTGAATGATGAAGAAAAGGAAAATTTCCCTGTTGATCTTTACAATTCATTAAATTATATTTTACAATAAATAAATGGATGCAAAAGAAAGAGTAAGAAGATTTAAGGAACATCAAGAGTTGGTTTCAAAAGTTGTAAAACAACAGGAAGACAAAAAGAACAAACGCAGACAGAAACTAACGGGCGAAGAAGCATTTGAAAGAAAACAAGAGAAATTTTTTAAACCACTTTTAAAAACTTCCCAAGAAAAAATGAAAGATGTTTCCACAGTTCCCACAGTAGAATATACTCCTAAAAAACTTAAAATGATAAAAGATTTTGATCAAACGATGGAGGAAGAATTAGAGCATTTAGGAGAATTAGAATATGATGATGAAGGTTTATTTCAACAACTGGAAGAGATTAATCAACCCCCTGATTATATTGTGAATGCTGTTCAAAACAATGAATATTCAGCGGATTCAAAAACCAAAGCAGGACTCATTCCAACAGAACAACCAGCAATATTTCATCTTCTTCAAGAAAAGGTATTGATATTTAATGATGAATTAAGGTTCTTGGGTTCTGCTCAACCCCCTGTTAAACTAACTCCGAGATTAATGTTTCTTCTCACAAAAGATGGAAGACAAGGTTCAACTGTGAGGGATGAATCAAAGTATATTGATAAACCATTGGATATGGAAAATAATGATGATAGAGTATATATTGATCTGCTGAACACTCTAAATTATAAGGTTATTCTTTCTGGTAAAAGTAGGAAGAATGAGAAGGAGAAACACAGTATTCAGGCTTTAAGTATCCTTGGTTCAGGTGTTAGTTTTCTTCCAAATGACCCATCGCAATTAGTTAATAGACTGTTATTGTTGTTAGGCAGTAAGAAGGCTGGAAATAACAATTGTTTTAATGAAGCATCAGCCATTTTAGACCAGTTGATGAACATGAAAATAATTAATAAATATCAATATAAAGACATTTTATCTCATATTAAATAAGATGAGAAGCACAATCCTTAGTTTCAATTTCACAACAAGCGACCACACATCTTCATTCCCATACCCACTACAACTTAACACAACAAAAGAATATGAGGCATCTTTATTGTCCATGGAAACTTATAATACCTTATTTAATATAACCGAGAAAAATGACAAGTTTAGTTATAATCCGGGAAGTGGAGACAAAACGATAACAGTCTCACCCGGAGCATATGAGATTTCTCAAATATCTTCCGAAATTGCTCGTCTTATGAAAGAACAGGGTGATGAACCAAAAAATATTGTTATAAACATTCAAAAACATACTTCAAAATCAACGATTAAAGTTAAAAAATAACTACAAGGTTGATTTCACAATTGATAATTCATTTAGAGAGTTATTGGGTTTCTCCTCAAAAAAGATTGAAACTAATGGGACGTTTTACAGTGATTATGTCATTCAAATATCCTCAGGAATAAATTCAGTGTTAATTCACTGTGATTTGATTGATGGTGCTTATAATGATGGAAAAAAAACAAATACAATATTTTCATTCAGCGCATACTCAACCCCAATTGGTTATAAGTTCAATATGGAACCCAAAAATTTGGTTTATCTCCCTGTGTCAGGAAAAACCATACACAGAGTAAATTTTAGGATATCCGACCAAGATAATCGTGTGATTTCTTTTAATGGAGAAGTTATATCCATCAGAATTCACCTACGTGAAGTTTTCCAATAAATAAATACGATGGTTATTGTGAGGAAACACGAGTTGGGAAAATATAAAATAATTACAGGGGATGGGATGTTCCTTTCCCCATACTACAAGGGTGAAGGTATGTATCTTGGTAGAGGATACTATAAACCTAAGAAACAAAGGGGTGTTGGACATCAATTTAGAGGAGATGGGATAATTGATACTCTCATGGGTATTGGTTCAACTATTCTTAAACATAAAGATCTAATTGGTTCAACTGCTTCTGCTGTGGGAAATGTAGCAGGTGCTGTAAAGAGTATAAAAGATGCTCAGAAGGAATCTCATAAATTACAAGCAATAAAAGAAATTAAGAAAAGCAAAACTCAGTTGTCCCCCCCAAGAACGACAGAAAATAATTCAAATACTTGGATCAGGGTTTCAAAAGTTTTAACATCTTTTTTCCTAAATAAATACAAGTATGGAAGCAATGATAGTATCTATGATTTGGATGATACTATTATTATCTCAAACTCCACTAAAAAAGAAGATTACTTCAAGGTAAATGCAATAACTGGAACAGACTGGAATACGAATGGTACAAAAAGTTTTGAAATAAATAATCAACAAACCTATTTGAATCTCTCCGAAAGTTTCTTGTTGTGTAAATTTAAATTCAATAAAGCTGGGAATAACACAAACGCTACACTTGTAAATGATTTCTTCTGGAAAATGTTTGATAGTGTGCGTTTGTATATTGGAACACAAGAAGTTGAAGCGGTTGATTTGTCTCTGCTGTATCTGAAATGATGAAATTTACACTCTATACATTCAGTGATAGAATGGGAAAGGGGTCTGTCGAAGGTTTTATTCCTGATATGTCAACGTGAACAAACACAGACCCTGGATATACTCAAAGGAAAGGAATGTATAATGATGATACAAAAGCAGAAAATAGTTTTACTGTGGCAGTTCCTCTTAAAGGTATATTTGGATTTTGTGATCATGATAAAGTTCTGTATGGTCTTAAAATTAGATTTCAACTACAGAGGAATGATAATGAAAATCGATTGCTTTTTGGTGTTGGTAATGCTTTTGGTGATCAGAATAAATTTGTAATTGAGGAGATGAGTTGGTATATCAGTGAATATACTCCTAATCTTAAAACAGAAGAGATGCTGAATCGAAGACTTAACTCAAAGAAACCACTCAGTGTATCATACCTCAAAAGAAGATGTCAACACGTTAAACTCAACCAAACTACTTACACGTGGAATTTGGGTGTTCTGGAACGAAAGCCACGATATCTGTGGATCATTTTTAAAAAGCCAGATGGTGATACTGCGACTGATAAGAATAATGCATTGAGTGATAATGCCAAGGTGAAACAACTTCGCGTTTCTCTTGATAGAACATTTTATCCACGAGATAGATTGGAAATTAATTGGGAAAAAAATGATTTTGCTGAAGCATACAAGTCTTACCAAAAGGTGTGTGAAAGTAATGGAAATAAAGAACCTATTTTGGATATGACAGCATTTAAAAGTTTGTATACAATCTATGCGTTTGACCTGAGCGCTCAAAAGGAAACTATAAAGTCTAATCGAGTGGATACTTCCCTATACATTGAAAGGAGAGAGTGAAGAAGTTGATACATATTGTTTGCTTTTGGAAGAAACAGAATTGCAGATTAATACAGATAATGGTGTGATGATTAGTCTCACATAATTTTTTGTTAAATAAATGAGTGGCAAAGTACCAACTGGGGTATATGTTAATCAAATCAATCTTCATAAACTATCATCTTGTGTTCAAAATCAAAAGCCTTGTACGATTAACGTTAATACAATTCAGAGAAAAGGAGCAGTAAGAATTGATGTTTTGCTCACAAGAGAACAGGTTAAAATCTTGAATGACACTGGCTCATTTAAATTAAAATGACAAAACCAATGTTGAAAAAATATTCAATAAGAGACGAGTGGAGGATTTCTCCCATTTCTAATTCCTTTATTTGCTGGTTTAAGTGCGGTTGGAGCATTGACGGGTGGTATTTCAACAGCGGAGAAAACTGCCAACGAAAGGAAGGCTCAACTCCAGGCTCAAAAAGAATTGGAAAGACATAACAAAGAGTTGGAGAAACAAATTAGTGGAAGTGGTGTTATTGTAGATTTTGCTGAAAAACTTGAAGGTCTGCCTGATAAAGCGAGATTGTTAGTTGGAGATATGCTTTCTTCTATAGCACAAGCAGGTGTAAAATTAACGAAAAGAGGTAATGGATTATATCTTTCTAATAAATAAATGAGCATTGATGAGTGGTTGAAAGAATTTGGAAAGAATACAACATCAAATTTACAACTTGTCAAATATTGTAAGAAATTAAAAATTCATAATGTGGTTATTTGTATGAGAGATGAATTAACAAATGTGCCGAAACATACAAAGAATATTATTATGAACTTAGAAGATAATAATGGGAACGGTTCTCATTGGGTTTGTATTTTTAATAGTCAAGACAAATATTATTTTGATAGTTTTGGTCTTCCACCACCTGTTGAAGTCATAAAATTCTTACAGAATGGTGTTTATCAAACATTTCAAGTCCAAGAATTAAATTCCAAGTGTTGTGGTCAATTATGTCTATATGTGTTATTTCAACTCAACAAAAATAAAAAATTTTATGATATTATTTTTAATCTAATATAAATGACTTATGTTGGTAAAGATGGTTCTATCTTTGGTGTATCTCAATAACTGGATATTGATTTATCAAATTATTACACAAAGGCACAGGCTGAACGACATAAATGTAATATAACCAAAAATATTAACATGAAAAATGCTTTTAAATTAAAAAATTATCCAAGCCCGACTGACGCGAATGACTTGGTGAGATGAAGCGATTTATCACAATATATATACTTAAATAAAACTGCCGTGTATTCCAAAGATACAGAAGTGTTGATATTATCTCCAGGTCATACAGAATTCACAGTTCGAATTAAAATAAATTTTTATAAAGAAGGACGTATCGTTTGTATGAGCATAGAACAATGGGGGTATGATATGAATGATTTAGGGTATAATTGGTCATTTAAAATTAACCTCGAAGACCTGGAACAATTAAATCAGTCTCGTAAGGAAGAATATTATCCACTTGGTATCGAGAATGAGTTTTGTGGGTCCACGATTAGTAAACAACAAATAAAAGAATTTAATAAGGGTAAATATAATAATGGTTTTGCCCTTGTTTATCTCATGAAAACAGAAAAAAACAGGATTATATATAATAAGTAAGGAAATACAAAATGATTTAACTATGGGAAGATGGGGAGGTGTTTCGTGCCATAATATTATTCTAACATATATTTCTAATACATAAATGACAGCAAGAAGGCTTCAAGAAAATTTTCATTTCTGTGTCCAAGCATACCTTCAAGAAAAGGGTATTCGGTATTTTAATAAATATGTTCGACAACATAAGAATGAGGTATTTTCAATAAAAGATTGGCATTATGCTGATGTTGATAAACAGACAACTTTAGATTTAATTTGAATGTTAAATAATGAAAAAATTATAAAGTTAAGAAAAGGTAAGGCTCTTTTAGAAATTCAAAAGAAATTTTATTGGTTTCCTGTTGTAAAAAAAATTATTTTGGATACAGGAATAATAAGAAATCCTGATGAATATATGAATAATATTCTATGGGGTGTAAGCGATTCAAGGATAGTAAGGGATGAGGAAGGAGTTGAAGAGGAGGAAAAGGAGAAGAGAGAGAAGGAGGAAAGGGAGAAAAGAGAGAAGAGAGAGAGAGGGAGGAAAGAGAGTGGATGAATAAATATCAAAATATGGAAACCAGTGAGATTCAAAAAAGATTAAGGGTATTACAGAAAATAACTCAACCCACCGAGGAGGAAAACAAAGAATTGACAAGTCTATTTGCAATATTTTCTACAAGACTATTGTCATCGGCAAGATATTCATTTTAATTCAAGTTTTTCATTTTTATTTTTTTTCTTAAATAAATGGAGGAGAGAGTGAAGGCATTTCTAAGGATTCTTTATGTTTTAAAAATTAAGATTCAAATGTGCATGTTGGAAACTAAAAAGGTTTTTGCACTCTGCAGGAATTTTTCTCATAAATAAATGAGTTATTGTCTCAAATGTAAAAAGAAAACTAATACTAAAAATATTTCATATATTAAAAGTAAAAATAACAGGGTTATACAAAAAGGTATATGTTCGGTGTGTGGTTCAAAAAAAATCAATTTATCTCCAAACACAAACTCGGAGGAGATATACAAAAGTTTTTATCAGGAAGTAAATTTACAACTACTGGAATACCAGGGGAATTACATCTACCAGGGTATTCTTTCTGTGGTCCAGGCACAAACTTGGATAAAAGATTAGATGAGGCAGACAATCCTAAATCCTGGAGTGAACCAATCAATAGAGTTGATGAAGTGTGCATGAGACACGATATTGATTATGGGAATACCACAACGTTGGAAGAAAAGCATGAAGCCGATAGAGAAATGTTGTATAATTTGTCTCTGATACAAAATCCAACCTTGAGAGAAAAAGTTGATCGGTTCATTGTGAAGAAGATGATCAGTGCTAAATTGAAACTTGGACTTGGAAATTCAAAAAACTTATAGGCTCTAATGATGCCATTAAGACTGAAGAGCAATTAGCTGATGAATTACATAAACTAATATTCACAAAGTTTCAGAGAAGGAAAGTTTATTCCAAGGAAGTTGATTATATCTGGTCTGCTGATTTGATTGAACTCAATAATGATAAGGGGTACAATTATGCTTTAACCGTTATTGATTTGAGGAGTCGATATGCGTGGGTTGTCCCTTTAACAAACAAAACAGGTAATACTCTTATGTTAGCTTTTCAACAGATATTTAATAAAAGTAAGAGAAAACCTAAAAAAATTGTGGACTGATGAGGGCAGAGAGTTTTATAACAAGACATTTATGAATTTTCTAAAAAATAACAGTATTACATTATACAGTACCTTTAATGAAGGGAAGGCAGTTGTTGTTGAACGTTTTAATCGTACCTTAAAAGAGAGACTATATAAAAAATTCACACAACTCGGTTCACAACAATGGTCATCTTTTATTCAGGATATTGTGGATAAGTATAATGACACGATTCACATGTCAACAAATATGAAACCATCAGAAACATTTACAAAATTAAAATATGAAAAAGAGATTAATGTCAGAAAACCTAAGTTCAAAGTTGGTGATATCGTAAGAATATATAGGTGGAAATCTCATTTTGAAAAGGGTTTTACTGAACGATGGACGAAATAACTTTTTAAAATTGTTGATGTAATAGATACGGTTCCTTGGACTTATAAAATATATGATTTGGAAGGGGAAGAGATTTTAGGTTCATTTTATTCACAGGAATTACAAAAGACAAAACTCAGCAGATAATACTCATGGGAGCAATGGGTTGTCCCTTCACTCCCTCCTACTATACACCTTTGTGGACACTAGAGGGACAAGTCCGAGGTGTATTACAGTATATAATGTGTGTCAAGGGGGACGTTCTTAGATCTGTGAACCCCAAACACAGAATCCTCAACTGAATAGTCAAGGCTTAACTTTTGTTTGTTGGTTTGTGTGCGTGTGCGTGTGCGTGTGCGTGTGCGTGTGCGTGTGTGTGTGTGTGTGTGTGTGTGTGTGTGTGTGTGTGTGTGTGTGTGTGTGTGTGTGTGTGTGTCCCAACCCTCACATTCAAAATCTCAACCCCAACTCAATCCTCGCCCAACACAATGTCTTTTTCAAAATGAGATTTCCACCTATATATATATTTTTTACGTTTTTTTTTTTTCTCTTCTTCCAATTCTGTCTTTTCAGGCTTTCAGGTTTGATGACGTAGAAAGGGGGGGTAAGCCTGCACTTTCTTCCCAGAGCAGACAATGTATATTTTTTTATGTTTTTTTCTCTTCTTCCAATTCTGTCTTTTAAGGCTTTCAGGTTTGATGACATAGAAAGGGGGAGTAAGCCTGCACTTTCTTTCCAGAACGAACAATGTATATTTTTTTATGTTTTTTTTCTCTTCTTCCAATTCTGTCTTTTAAGGCTTTCAGGTTTGATGACGTAGAAAGAGGGAGTAAGAACTTTCTTGATAGGTTTAGATCCCAAAGAGTGGTCGCATTTCAAGTCTTCAAAATAAACCCAACTTTCCAAGTCTCCAAGGTATAACCACATTCCTGTTGAGTTTCCAAGATATGTATCACATTGTGAGTTATCAAGCCAGAACCCACATTTCAAGTCTCCAAAAATATAACCATCTATCCAAGACTCCAAGGTAGAATCACAATTTCCAGAAATATAGTGGGTTTCAGTGATAGATCTCACATAGTATAACTGTGGATCATCAAGGAAAACTCCATTTTTCCAATTTTTATGGGTTTCAGTGATAGATCTCACATAGTATAACTGTGGATCATCAAGGAAATCTCCATTTTTACAATTTTTATGGGTTTTGGTGATAGATCTCTCATAGTATAACTGTGGATCATCAAGGAAAACTCCATTTTTCAAAATGTCTGAAAATTGTGAGTCTCCAAGGTAAAACTTGTATTCTGGCTCATCAAGGTATAACTTGTTCAGGGGGTATTGTCTTGATAACTCACAATGAGTACTATTGTTGCAAAACTCTTTTTCAGGACTTTGCTGGTCTCCAAGGTATAACTCTTTGGTTGGATCATCAAGGACGAACTCATTCTGTGGGTCTTGGTCGCTCATATGATCTTCAACCAAGCCAACAATTTCGCTCCAAGTTGTAGCAAAAGCAGTATTTTCATTTTGTATTTCAGATACAATTTCCTGTGAGAGACAATAATAATGTATTAATTAAGTTATTTAATTATTAAATGAGTATGCTTCAATCAAAGTTTGAAAATAGGAAAATAAAAATCTTACCTCAATGGATAAGAGGTTTGAATCCAGTTCATCAACTTGAAGGTTTAGTTGCATATAAGTCAGAGAGTTCCAAGGAACCCCAAAGTCATCCCACTCAAGGTCTTGCTCGTTCTGTCGGTCTTGGTCGCTCATAAGGTCTTCAACCAAGCCAACAATTTCCCCCCAAGTTGTAGCAAAAGCAGTATTTTCATTTTGTATTTCAGATACAATTTCCTGTGAGAGAAAATAATAATGTATTAATTAAGTTATTTAATTATTAAATGAGTATGCTTCAATCAAAGTTTGAAAATAGGAAAATAAAAATCTTACCTCAATGGATAAGAGGTTTGAATCCAGTTCATCAACTTGAAGGTTTAGTTCCATACAAGTCAGAGAGTTCCAGGCAAGCACACAGCACACCATCACCAGCAAAAAAATATGTTTAAAATGGAGCCTGGGCTTGAGGCTTTTATAGGGAAAGACTGGTGGGTGTGGTTTCCTGTGGAAATTCCCTGGTGGAATTTCATAACATGCTGGAAACCATTTCATAACATGGAAACCATAACATGCTGGAATTTTCTAGTGATTTCTTTGTGAGTCAGAGATGAACTGGAAATGATGTAAGAGTAGG
>NC_140962.1:121051684-121054184 GCF_056783735.1 Eptatretus burgeri | reverse complement strand
AGGAGTAAGAGAGCGGTATTCAGGATTGCCAAAGCAGATAGCCGAGAGAGAGAGGTTTGATGTGACGGGGGTGAGTTGCTTGAAGGGATGAAGTGGGACAAATCGTTGTGGACTCAGGTTGAATTAAGGAGAAGATGGAAGAGATATATGGAAAGGAGGCTGTTGGTCTCGAAAATGAATCGGATCGAAACATCGAGAGTAACCCAGTTTTAGGACCAGCAGAGAGAAGATAACTGAGAAAGGAAGTTAGAGGAAGCTATAAGAGCAATGAAGAGTAGAAAAGCAGAATGAGCCGGCGGGAGTTGTGGGAGATATGTTAGTGAAGGCAGCGGGAAGTTGGGGTGTGAAGAGAATGATAGAGATCTGTAATCTGGTGAGTGAAAGAGAGGCCTCATTCAGTGGATTGGGAACTGAGTACTCTTGTCCCTCTGTCAAAGAGGAAAGGTGACCCTCCTGGACCAGCGATTTCTCCAACCTTTTTTACCCTTGTGGAACCCTTGAAATAGTTTTCATGTCTCAGGGGATCCCTGCATAAAAATTATTGTATACCATTATTAATATCTAGCTCTTTTATTTTTTTATCGTAGTTCTTGTGGTAAATATAATGTTTTTTTTTTTCGGATACCTGGTTTAAGGGAAAAAATAGCCCCCTTTTGTCAAATTTATTGGCAATGAAAAAAAACATTCTGCTCATTTATGAGACCTCACACTGAGGTTTTAATTCACAAAGAAAACTTTTTTAAATCCAAAAAAAAAAAACACACCTCATGTAACTTGATAAGCAAAACTTAAACAAATAAAGCTGAAGCAATAAAGTTAAATAGAAGAACCTAACAGACAGACAGAGACAGAGACTGAGACTGAGGGCTGAGACTCTTCACACGACTTCACGCTAGGAAGCACAGAGAAAATGAGAATGGACACCATGCATGCGTCCCGTACTTGAGTCAGTCACTCAATGATACACGAAATCCGCCGCCCATTTGTTACAGGGGCGTCCACTAACCAGTGAGGGCGGTTTCACACTGAAACCACTATAGACATCATTAAATACATTCCCTATGGTTGTTATAATTGTAAAAATAATATGAGGTTGAAGCCTCTATTATAATAACCAAGGAGTTTCCAACAATATGCCATTACGTGTCTGGTAAAATTACAAATATTAAATCAAACAAAAACTACTCAAAAATACATTAGCCTATTTATTACTGTTTCTCCACGGAACCCCAGAAAACAACCTCTTCTAGGAACCCGGTTGAGGAACACTGCTCTGGACTGTGGCTCCTATAGAGGCAATAAAGTTATTGGAGCATGGAATGAAGGATTGGAAGAGGTGTTGGAGAAAGAGGATAAGGAAAGAAGGTAAAGATTGACGAAATGCAGTTTGGATTTATACCAGGAAAAGAGAGCGACAGATGCAATTTTTATTGTGAGGCAGTTGCAGGAGAAGTACATGGAGAAGAGGAAGAAGTTGTTTTTGGGTTTTGTTGAGTCTGGAGAAAGCATTTAATGGGGTTCCACGTGAAGTAATGACATGAGCATTGTTAGGAAGTTAGGAGTGGAGGAATGGTTGATCAGAGTAGTGATGGCAATGTATGAGAGAAGGCGCGCGCACAGCTGTAAGGACGAAGGATGGGAACAGTGGTGAGTTTGAAGTGAAGGTGGGAGTGCACCAGGGGTCGGTACTAAGTCCACTTCTATTTGTAGTTGTGATGGAGGTGCTGGCTTGGAGGGTAAAGGAGGGTTTACCGTAGGAGCTGCTGTGTGCAGATGATCTGGCGTTGATTGCAGAGAGTATGGATGGACTGAAGGGAGAAGATGAACCAAGTGGAAGGAATGTATGGAGGCAAAAGGTTTGAAGTTGAATATCAGAAAGACGAGAGGTGATTTTGCAAGTGGTAAAGAAAGCATGTGAGGTGAGGTGGAAAAGGACTGGGAAGTGGCCGTGTGTGCTGTGTGCAGGAAGAGGTGTCAGAGTGAACTCCATTCAATGTACAATGTGTGCTGAATGGGTTCATTGAAAATGTAGTGGTGTGAGAGGGTCATAAACAAGTGTAGCAGCTACATTCGAGTGTAAAAGGTATTGCATAGAGGGAGCTGCAGATGAAGGAATTGTTGAGTTGGATCTTGGAGATGGTGTGAAGCTGGAAGGTGTGAAAACATTTTGCATATCTCGGAGACATGCCGAGATGGAGAAGGTGGATCAGACTCTTCGACAGTTGCTAGAGTAAGGTGTGCATGGAAGAAGTTTCGGGAACTGAGGGCGTGTGCTGACGAAGGGGAGTGTCGTAGAAGCTGAAGAGAGAAGGTGCATGCTACATGTGTGAGGAGTACGATGATTTATGAGGAAGTGAGACATAAGGTACTGAACATTTGGAGACAACAGCAAAAGGCTGGAAAAGAGGTGGAAATGCAAAATGGTTCGGTGGATGTGTGGAGTATTCTTCGTTGAGAGTTGGAGGGAAGACGAAAGGACTGACTTGTGGAAGATGATGGG
>NC_140962.1:121029184-121051184 GCF_056783735.1 Eptatretus burgeri | reverse complement strand
TTATTCTCTTTATTTGTTTGTTACTTGTGAATATCGATGAATTTTTTTTAATGTATATTGGTTGGTTATGTGCATTATTCTCTTTTTCTGTTTGTTACTTGTGAAAATCGATGATTTTTCAAATATATTTGTTGGTTGCATGCGTTATTCTGTTTATTTGTTTGTTACTTATGAAAATCGATGAATTTTTTTTATGTATACTGGTTGGTTATGTGCATTATTCTCTTTTTCTGTTTGTTACTTGTGAAAATCGATGAATTTTTTCAAGTATATTGGAAGGTTATGTGCCTTATTCTCTTTTTCTGTTTGTTACTTGTGAAAATCGATGATTTTTCAAATATATTGGTTGGTTGCGTGCGTTATTCTGTTTATTTGTTTGTTACTTGTGAAAATCGATGATTTTTCAAATATATTGGTTGGTTGCGTGCGTTGTTCTGTTTATTTGTTTGTAACTTGTGAAAATCGATGAATTTTTTTCTGTATATTGGTTGGTTATGTGCATTATTCTCTTTTTATGTTTGTTACTTGTGAAAATCGATGAATTTTTTTCTGTATATTGGAAGGTTTTGTGCCTTATTCTCTTTTTCTGTTTGTTACTTGTGAAAATCGATGAATTTTTTTCATGTATATTGGTTGGTAATGTGCCTTATTCTCTTTTTTTTTGTTACTTGTGAAAATCGATGATTTTTCAATTATATTAGTTGGTTGCATGCGTTATTCGGTATATTTGTTTGTTACTTGTGAAAATCGATGAATTTTTTTGTGTATATTGGTTGGTTATGTGTATAATTCTGTTTTTTTTGTGACTTGTGAAAATCGATGATTTTTAAAATATATTAGTTGGTTGCGTGCGTTATTCTGTTTATTTGTTTGTTACTTGTGAAAATCGATGATTTTTTAAAATGTATATTGGTTGGTTATGTGCATTATTCTGTTTTTCTGTTTGTTACTAGTGAAAATCAATGAATTTTTTCAAGTATATGGGAAGGTTATGTGCCTTATTCTCTTTTTCTGTTTGTGACTTGTGAAAATCGATGATTTTTTAAATATATTAGTTGGTTGCGTGCGTTGTTCTGTTTATTTGTTTGTTACTTGTGAAAATCGATGAATTTTTTTTCTGTATATTGGTTGGTTATGTGCATTATTCTCTTTTCTGTTTGTTACTTGTGAAAATCGATGAATTTTTTGATGTATATTGGTTGGTAATGTGCCTCATTCTCTTTTTTTGTTACTTGTGAAAATCGATGATTTTTCAAATATATTAGTTGGTTGCATGCGTTATTCGGTATATTTGTTTGTTACTTGTGAAAATCGATGAATTTTTTCTGTATATTGGTTGGTTATGTGCATTATTCTCTTTTTATGTTTGTTACTTGTGAAAATCGATGAATTTTTTTCTGTACATTGGAAGGTTATGTGCCTCATTCTCTTTTTCTGTTTGTTACTTGTGAAAATGGATGAATTTTTTCAAGTATATTGGAAGGTTATGTGCCTTATTCTCTTTTTCTCTTTGTTACTTGTGAAAATTGATGATTTTTCAAATATATTAGTTGGTTGCATGCGTTATTCTCTTTATTTGTTTGTTACTTGTGAAAATCGATGAATTTTTTTAATGTATATTGGTTGGTTATGTGCATTATTCTGTTTTTCTGTTTGTTACTTGTGAAAATCAATGAATTTTTTCAAGTATATGGGAAGGTTATGTGCCTTATTCTCTTTTTCTGTTTGTTACTTGTGAAAATCGATGAATTTTTTTTTCTGTATATTGGTTGGTTATGTGCCTTATTCTCTTTTTTTGTTTGTTACTTGTCAAAATCGATGATTTTTCAAATATATTGGTTTATTTCTTTGTAACTTGTGAAAATCGATGAATTTTTTTCTGTATATTGGTTGGTTATGTGCATTATTCTCTTTTTATGTTTGTTACTTGTGAAAATCGATGAATTTTTTTCTGTATATTGGAAGGTTTTGTGCCTTATTCTCTTTTTCTGTTTGTTACTTGTGAAAATCGATGAATTTTTTTAATGTATATTGGTTGGTAATGTGCCTCATTCTCTTTTTTTGTTACTTGTGAAAATCGATGATTTTTCAAATATATTAGTTGGTTGCATGCGTTATTCGGTATATTTGTTTGTTACTTGTGAAAATCGATGAATTTTTTTCTGTATATTGGTTGGTTATGTGCATTATTCTCTTTTTATGTTTGTTACTTGTGAAAATCGATGAATTTTTTTCTGCACATTGGAAGGTTATGTGCCTCATTCTCTTTTTCTGTTTGTTACTTGTGAAAATTGATGATTTTTCAAATATATTAGTTGGTTGCATGCGTTATTCTCTTTATTTGTTTGTTACTTGTGAAAATCGATGAATTTTTTTAATGTATATTGGTTGGTTATGTGCATTATTCTGTTTTTCTGTTTGTTACTTGTGAAAATCAATGAATTTTTTCAAGTATATGGGAAGGTTATGTGCCTTATTCTCTTTTTCTGTTTGTTACTTGTGAAAATCGATGATTTTTCAAATATATTGGTTGGTTGCGTGCATTATTCTGTTTATTTGTTTGTCACTTGTGAAAATCGATGAATTTTTTTCTCTATATTGGGAGGTTATGTGCCTTATTCTCTTTTTCTGTTTGTTACTTGTGAAAATCGATGAATTTTTTTTTCTGTATATTGGTTGGTTATGTGCCTTATTCTCTTTTTTTGTTTGTTACTTGTGAAAATCGATGATTTTTCAAATATATTGGTTGGTATATTTGTTTGTTACTTCTGAAAATCGATTGATTTTTTATGTATATTGGTTGGTTATGTGCATTATTGTTTGTTACTTGTGAAAATCGATGTATATTTTATTTTTTGTTATTGTGATTATTCTGTTAATTGTTAAGAAAATCGATGATTTTTCAAGTATATTGGAAGGTTATGTACATTATTCTGATTTTCTGTTTGTTACTTGTGAAAATCGATGATTTTTTTTTCAAGTATATTGGAAGGTTATGTGCCTTATTCTCTTTTTCTGTTTGTTACTTGTGAAAATCGATGATTTTTCAAATATATTGGTTGGTTATGCGTGCCTTATTCTCTTTTTTGTTTGTTACTTGTGAAAATCGATGAATTTTTAGTGTATATTGGTTGGTTATGTGCCTTATTCTGTTTTTCTGTTTGTTATTTGTGAAAATCGATTAATTTTTTTATGTATATTGGTTGGTTGTGTGCATTATTCTGTTTTTCTGTTTGTTACTTGTGAAAATCGATGATTTTTCAAATATATTAAGGTTATGTGCCTTTTTCTCTTTTTCTGTTTGTTACTTGTGAAAATTGATGATTTTTCAAATATATTGGTTCGTTGCGTGCGTTATTCTGTTTATTTGTTTGTTACTTGTGAAAATCAATGAATTTTTTCAAGTATATGGGAAGGTTATATGCCTTATTCTCTTTTTCTGTTTGTTACTTGTGAAAATCGATGATTTTTAAAATATATTGGTTGGTTGCGTGCGTTATTCTGTTTATTTGTTTGTTACTTGTGAAAATCGATGAATTTTTTTCTGTATATTGGAAGGTTATGTGCCTTATTCTCTTTTTCTGTTTGTTACTTGTGAAAATCGATGAATTTTTTTATGTATATTGGTTGGTTGCGTGCGTTATTCTGTTTAATTTTTTGTTACTTGTGAAAATCGATGATTTTTCAAGTATATTGGAAGGTTATGTGCATTATTCTGATTTTCTGTTTGTTACTTGTGAAAATCGATGATTTTTTTTTCAAGTATATTGGAAGGTTATGTGCCTTATTCTCTTTTTCTGTTTGTTACTTGTGAAAATCGATGATTTTTCAAATATATTGGTTGGTTGCGTGCGTTATTCTGTTTATTTGTTTGTTACTTGTGAAAATCGATGATTTTTCAAATATATTGGTTGGTTGCGTGCGTTGTTCTGTTTATTTGTTTGTAACTTGTGAAAATCGATGAATTTTTTTCTGTATATTGGTTGGTTATGTGCATTATTCTCTTTTTATGTTTGTTACTTGTGAAAATCGATGAATGTTTTTCTGTTTATTGGAAGGTTTTGTGCCTTATTCTCTTTTTCTGTTTGTTACTTGTGAAAATCTATGAATTTTTTTAATGTATATTGGTTGGTAATGTGCCTTATTCTCTTTTTTTTTGTTACTTGTGAAAATCGATGATTTTTCAATTATATTAGTTGGTTGCATGTGTTATTCGGTATATTTGTTTGTTACTTGTGAAAATCGATGAATTTTTTTGTGTATATTGGTTGGTTATGTGTATAATTCTGTTTTTTTTGTGACTTGTGAAAATCGATGATTTTTAAAATATATTAGTTGGTTGCGTGCGTTATTCTGTTTATTTGTTTGTTACTTGTGAAAATCGATGATTTTTTAAAATGTATATTGGTTGGTTATGTGCATTATTCTGTTTTTCTGTTTGTTACTTGTGAAAATCAATGAATTTTTTCAAGTATATGGGAAGGTTATATGCCTTATTCTCTTTTTCTGTTTGTTACTTGTGAAAATCGATGATTTTTCAAATATATTGGTTGGTTGCGTGCATTATTCTGTTTATTTGTTTGTTACTTGTGAAAATCGATGAATTTTTTATGTATATTGGTTGGTTATGTGCCTTATTCTCTTTTTCTGTTTGTTACCTGTGAAAATCGATGATTTTTTTTGAAGTATATTGGAAGGTTATGTGCCTTCTTCTCTTTTTCTGTTTGTTACTTGTGAAAATCGATGATTTTTCAAATATATTGGTTGGTTGCGTGCGTTATTCTGTTTATTTCTTTGTTACTTGTGAAAATCGATGATTTTTTTCAATGTATATTGGTTGCTTATGTGCATTATTCTGTTTTTCTGTTTGTTACTAGTGAAAATCAATGAATTTTTTCAAGTATATGGGAAGGTTATGTGCCTTATTCTCTTTTTCTGTTTGTGACTTGTGAAAATCGATGATTTTTTAAATATATTAGTTGGTTGCATGCGTTGTTCTGTTTATTTGTTTGTTACTTGTGAAAATCGATGAATTTTTTTCTGTATATTGGTTGGTTATGTGCATTATTCTCTTTTTATGTTTGTTACTTGTGAAAATCGATGAATTTTTTTCTGTATATTGGAAGGTTATGTGCCTTATTCTCTTTTTCTGTTTGTTACTTGTGAAAATCGATGAATTTTTTCAAGTATGTTGGAAGATTATGTGCCTTATTCTCTTTTTCTCTTTGTTACTTGTGAAAATCGATGATTTTTCAAATATATTAGTTGGTTGCATGCGTTATTCTCTTTATTTGTTTGTTACTTGTGAAAATCGATGAATTTTTTAATGTATATTGGTTGGTTATGTGCATTATTCTCTTTTATGTTTGTTACTTGTGAAAATCGATGAATTTTTTTCTGTATATTGGAAGGTTATGTGCCTTATTCTCTTTTTCTGTTTATTACTTGTGAAAATCGCTGATTTTTTTTCAAGTATATTGGAAGGTTATGTGCCTTATTCTCTTTTTCTCTTTGTTACTTGTGAAAATCGATGATTTTTCAAATACATTAGTTGGTTGCATGCATTATTCTCTTTTTATGTTTGTTACTTGTGAAAATCGATGAATTTTTTTCTGTATATTGGGAGGTTATGTGCCTTATTCTCTTTTTCTGTTTGTTACTTGTGAAAATCGATGATTTTTCAAATATATTGGTTGGTTGCGTGCGTTATTCTGTTTATTTGTTTGTTACTTGTGAAAATCGATGAATTTTTTTCTGTATATTGGTTGGTTATGTGCCTTATTCTCTTTTTCTGTTTTTTACTTGTGAAAATCGATGAATTTTTTTCAAGTATATTGGAAGGTTATGTGCCTTATTCTCTTTTTCTGTTTGTTACTTGTGAAAATCGATGATTTTTCAAATATATTGGTTGGTTGCGTGTGTTATTCTGTTTATTTGTTTGTTACTTGTGAAAATCGATGAATTTTTTTATGTATATTGGTTGGTTGCGTGCGTTATTCTGTTTAATTTTTTGTTACTTGTGAAAATCGATGATTTTTCAAGTATATTGGAAGGTTATGTGCATTATTCTGTTTTTCTGTTTATTACTTGTGAAAATCGCTGATTTTTTTTTCAAGTATATTTCAAGGTTATGTGCCTTATTCTCTTTTTCTGTTTGTTACTTGTGAAAATCGATGATTTTTCAAATATATTGGTTGGTTGCGTGCGTTATTCTGTTTATTTGTTTGTTACTTGTGAAAATCGATGAATTTTTTTCTGTATATTGGTTGGTTATGTGCATTATTCTCTTTTTCTGTTTGTTACTTGTGAAAATCGATGAATTTTTTTCTGTATATTGGAAGGTTTTGTGCCTTATTCTCTTTTTCTGTTTGTTACTTGTGAAAATCGATGAATTTTTTTATGTATATTGGTTGGTAATGTGCCTTATTCTCTTTTTTTTGTTACTTGTGAAAATCGATGATTTTTCAAATATATTAGTTGGTTGCATGCGTTATTCGGAATATTTGTTTGTTACTTGTGAAATTCGATAAATTTTTTTGTGTATATTGGTTGGTTATGTGTATAATTCTGTTTTTTTTTTGTGACTTGTGAAAATCGATGATTTTTAAAATATATTAGTTGGTTGCGTGCGCTATTCTGTTTATTTGTTTGTTACTTGTGAAAATCGATGAATTTTTTTTATGTTTATTGGTTGGTTATGTGCATTATTCTGTTTTTCTCTTTGTTACTTGTGAAAATCAATGAATTTTTTCAAGTATATGGGAAGGTTATGTGCCTTATTCTCTTTTTCTGTTTGTTACTTTTGAAAATCGATGATTTTTCAAATATATTGGTTGGTTGCGTGCATTATTCTGTTTATTTGTTTGTTACTTGTGAAAATCGATGAATTTTTTATGTATATTGGTTGGTTATGTGCCTTATTCTCTTTTTCTGTTTGTTACTTGTGAAAATCGATGATTTTTTTCAAGTATATTGGAAGGTTATGTGCCTTATTCTCTTTTTCTCTTTTGTTACTGTGAAAAATCGATGATTTTTTTCAAGTATATTGGAAGGTTATGTGCCTTATTCTCTTTTTCTGTTTGTTACTTGTGAAAATCGATGAATTTTTTCAAGTATATTGGTTGGTAATGTGCCTCATTCTCTTTTTTCTCTTTGTTACTTGTGAAAATCGATGATTTTTCAAATACATTAGTTGGTTGCATGCGTTATTCTCTTTATTTGTTTGTTACTTGTGAAAATCGATGAATTTTTTTTAATGTTTTTTGGAAGGTTATGTGCATTATTCTGTTTTTCTGTTTATTACTTGTGAAAATCGCTGATTTTTTTTCAAGTATATTGGAAGGTTATGTGCCTTTTTCTCTTTTTCTGTTTGTTACTTGTGAAAATTGATGATTTTTCAAATATATTAGTTGGTTGCATGCGTTATTCTCTTTATTTGTTTGTTACTTGTGAAAATCGATGAATTTTTTTAATGTATATTGGTTGGTTATGTGCATTATTCTGTTTTTCTGTTTGTTACTTGTGAAAATCAATGAATTTTTTCAAGTATATGGGAAGGTTATGTGCCTTATTCTCTTTTTCTGTTTGTTACTTGTGAAAATCGATGATTTTTCAAATATATTGGTTGGTTGCGTGCGTTATTCTGTTTATTTGTTTGTTACTTGTGAAAATCGATGAATTTTTTTCTGTATATTGGGAGGTTATGTGCCTTATTCTCTTTTTCTGTTTGTTACTTGTGAAAATCGATGAATTTTTTTTCTGTATATTGGTTGGTTATGTGCCTTATTCTCTTTTTTTGTTTGTTACTTGTGAAAATCGATGATTTTTCAAGAATATTGGAAGGTTATGTGCCTTATTCTCTTTTTCTGTTTGTTACTTGTGAAAATCGATGATTTTTCAAATATATTGGTTGGTTGCGTGCGTTATTCTGTTTATTTGTTTGTTACTTGTGAAAATCGATGAATTTTTTTATGTATATTGGTTGGTTGCGTGCGTTATTCTGTTTAATTTTTTGTTACTTGTGAAAATCGATGATTTTTCAAGTATATTGGAAGGTTATGTGCATTATTCTGTTTTTCTGTTTATTACTTGTGAAAATCGCTGATTTTTTTTCAAGTATATTGGAAGGTTATGTGCCTTATTCTCTTTTTCTGTTTGTTACTTGTGAAAATCGATGATTTTTCAAATATATTGGTTGGTTGCGTGCGTTATTCTGTTTATTTGTTTGTTACTTGTGAAAATCGATGAATTTTTTTTATGTTTATTGGTTGGTTGTGTGCATTATTCTCTTTTTCTGTTTGTTACTTGTGAAAATCGATTAATTTTTTCTGTATATTGGAAGGTTATGTGCCTTATTCTCTTTTTCTGTTTGTTACTTGTGAAAATCGATGAATTTTTTTAATGTATATTGGTTGGTAATGTGCCTTATTCTCTTTTTTTTGTTACTTGTGAAAATCGATGATTTTTCAAATATATTAGTTGGTTGCATGCGTTATTCGGTATATTTGTTTGTTACTTGTGAAAATCGATGAAATTTTTTGTGTATATTAGTTGGTTATGTGTATAATTCTGTTTTTTTTTTTGTTACTTGTGAAAATCGATGATTTTTTAAAATGTATATTGGTTGGTTATGTACATTATTCTGTTTTTCTCTTTGTTACTTGTGAAAATCAATGAATTTTTTCAAGTATATGGGAAGGTTATGTGCCTTATTCTCTTTTTCTGTTTGTTACTTTTGAAAATCGATGATTTTTCAAATATATTGGTTGGTTGCGTGCATTATTCTGTTTATTTGTTTGTTACTTGTGAAAATCGATGAATTTTTTTCTGTATATTGGTTGGTTATGTGCAGTATTCTCTTTTTATGTTTGTTACTTGTGAAAATCGATGAATTTTTTTCAAGTATATTGGAAGGTTATGTGCCTTATTCTCTTTTTCTCTTTGTTACTTGTGAAAATCGATGATTTTTTAAATATATTGGTTGGTTGCGTGCGTTATTCTGTTTATTTGTTTGTTACTTGTGAAAATCGATGAATTTTTTTATGTTTATTGGTTGGTTACGTGCATTATTCTGTTTTTCTGTTTGTTACTTGTGAAAATCAATGAATTTTTTCAAGTATATGGGAAGGTTATGTGCCTTATTCTCTTTTTCTGTTTGTTACTTTTGAAAATCGATGATTTTTCAAATATATTGGTTGGTTACGTGCATTATTCTGTTTATTTGTTTGATACTTGTGAAAATCGATGAATTTTTTTCTGTATATTGGTTGGTTATGTGCCTTATTCTCTTTTTCTGTTTTTTACTTGTGAAAATCGATGAATTTTTTTCTGTATATTGGAAGGTTATGTGCCTTATTCTCTTTTCCTGTTTGTTACTTGTGAAAATCGATGAATTTTTTATGTATATTGGTTGGTTTTGTGCCTTATTCTCTTTTTCTGTTTGTTATTTGTGAAAATCGATTATTTTTCAAATATATTAGTTGGTTGCATGCGTTATTCTCTTTATTTGTTTGTTACTTGTGAAAATCGATGAATTTTTTTAATGTATATTGGTTGGTTATGTGCATTATTCTCTTTTTATGTTTGTTACTTGTCAAAATCGATGAATTTTTTCAAGTATATTGGAAGTTTATGTGCCTTATTCTCTTTTTCTCTTTGTTACTTGTGAAAATCGATGATTTTTTCAAATATATTAGGTTGGTGTGCCTTATTCTGTTTTTTGTTTGTTACTTGTGAAAATCGATGATTTTTCTGTATTATTCTGTTTTGTTTGTTACTTGTGAAAATCGATGAATTTTTATGTATATTGGTTGGTTATGTGCATTATTCTCTTTTTCTGTTTGTTACTTGTGAAAATCGATGAATTTTTTCAAGTATATTGGAAGGTTATGTGCATTATTCTCTTTTTCTGTTTGTTACTTGTGAAAATCGATGATTTTTCAAATATATTAGTTGGTTGCGTGTGTTATTCTGTTTATTTGTTTGTTACTTGTGAAAATCGATGAATTTTTTTTCTGTATATTGGTCGGTTATGTGCCTTATTCTCTTTTTATGTTTGTTACTTGTGAAAATCGATGATTTTTTTTCAAGTATATTGGAAGGTTATGTGCCTTATTCTCTTTTTCTGTTTGTTACTTGTGAAAATCGATGATTTTTCAAATATATTGGTTGGTTGCGTGCGTTATTCTGTTTATTTGTTTGTTACTTGTGAAAATCGATGATTTTTCAAATATATTGGTTGGTTGCGTGCGTTGTTCTGTTTATTTGTTTGTAACTTGTGAAAATCGATGAATTTTTTTCTGTATATTGGTTGGTTATGTGCATTATTCTCTTTTTATGTTTGTTACTTGTGAAAATCGATGAATTGTTTTCTGTATATTGGAAGGTTTTGTGCCTTATTCTCTTTTTCTGTTTGTTACTTGTGAAAATCGATGAATTTTTTTAATGTATATTGGTTGGTAATGTGCCTTATTCTCTTTTTTTTTTGTTACTTGTGAAAATCGATGATTTTTCAATTATATTAGTTGGTTGCATGCGTTATTCGGTATATTTGTTTGTTACTTGTGAAAATCGATGAATTTTTTTGTGTATATTGGTTGGTTATGTGTATAATTCTGTTTTTTTTGTGACTTGTGAAAATCGATGATTTTTAAAATATATTAGTTGGTTGCGTGCGTTATTCTGTTTATTTGTTTGTTACTTGTGAAAATCGATGATTTTTTAAAATGTATATTGGTTGGTTATGTGCATTATTCTGTTTTTCTGTTTGTTACTAGTGAAAATCAATGAATTTTTTCAAGTATATGGGAAGGTTATGTGCCTTATTCTCTTTTTCTGTTTGTGACTTGTGAAAATCGATGATTTTTTAAATATATTAGTTGGTTGCGTGCGTTGTTCTGTTTATTTGTTTGTTACTTGTGAAAATCGATGAATTTTTGTTTGTATATTGGTTGGTTATGTGCATTATTCTCTTTTTATGTTTGTTACTTGTGAAAATCGATGAATTTTTTTGATGTATATTAGTTGGTTGCGTGCGTTGTTCTGTTTATTTGTTTGTTACTTGTGAAAATCGATGAATTTTTCAAATATATTAGTTGGTTGCATGCATTATTCGGTATATTTGTTTGTTACTTGTGAAAATCGATGAATTTTTTCTGTATATTGGTTGGTTATGTGCATTATTCTCTTTTTATGTTTGTTACTTGTGAAAATCGATGAATTTTTTTCTGTACATTGGAAGGTTATGTGCCTCATTCTCTTTTTCTGTTTGTTACTTGTGAAAATGGATGAATTTTTTCAAGTATATTGGAAGGTTATGTGCCTTATTCTCTTTTTCTCTTTGTTACTTGTGAAAATTGATGATTTTTCAAATATATTAGTTGGTTGCATGCGTTATTCTCTTTATTTGTTTGTTACTTGTGAAAATCGATGAATTTTTTTAATGTATATTGGTTGGTTATGTGCATTATTCTGTTTTTCTGTTTGTTACTTGTGAAAATCAATGAATTTTTTCAAGTATATGGGAAGGTTATGTGCCTTATTCTCTTTTTCTGTTTGTTACTTGTGAAAATCGATGATTTTTCAAATATATTGGTTGGTTGCGTGCGTTGTTCTGTTTATTTCTTTGTAACTTGTGAAAATCGATGATGTTTATTTCTTTGTAACTTGTGAAAATCGATGAATTTTTTTCTGTATATTGGTTGGTTATGTGCATTATTCTCTTTTTATGTTTGTTACTTGTGAAAATCGATGAATTTTTTTTCTGTATATTGGAAGGTTTTGTGCCTTATTCTCTTTTTCTGTTTGTTACTTGTGAAAATCGATGAATTTTTTTAATGTATATTGGTTGGTAATGTGCCTCATTCTCTTTTTTTGTTACTTGTGAAAATCGATGATTTTTCAAATATATTAGTTGGTTGCATGCGTTATTCGGTATATTTGTTTGTTACTTGTGAAAATCGATGAATTTTTTTCTGTATATTGGTTGGTTATGTGCATTATTCTCTTTTTATGTTTGTTACTTGTGAAAATCGATGAATTTTTTTCTGTACATTGGAAGGTTATGTGCCTCATTCTCTTTTTCTGTTTGTTACTTGTGAAAATTGATGATTTTTCAAATATATTAGTTGGTTGCATGCGTTATTCTCTTTATTTGTTTGTTACTTGTGAAAATCGATGAATTTTTTTAATGTATATTGGTTGGTTATGTGCATTATTCTGTTTTTCTGTTTGTTACTTGTGAAAATCAATGAATTTTTTCAAGTATATGGGAAGGTTATGTGCCTTATTCTCTTTTTCTGTTTGTTACTTGTGAAAATCGATGATTTTTCAAATATATTGGTTGGTTGCGTGCGTTATTCTGTTTATTTGTTTGTCACTTGTGAAAATCGATGAATTTTTTTCTCTATATTGGGAGGTTATGTGCCTTATTCTCTTTTTCTGTTTGTTACTTGTGAAAATCGATGAATTTTTTTTTCTGTATATTGGTTGGTTATGTGCCTTATTCTCTTTTTTTGTTTGTTACTTGTCAAAATCGATGATTTTTCAAATATATTGGTTGGTTGCATGCGTTATTCGGTATATTTGTTTGTTACTTCAGAAAATCGATGAATTTTTTTATGTATATTGGTTGGTTATGTGCATTATTCTCTTTTTCTGTTTGTTACTTGTGAAAATCGATGATTTTTCAAATATATTGGAAGGTTATGTGCCTTATTTGTTACTTGTGAAAATCTTTTTCTGTTTGTTTGTTACTTGTGAAAATCGATGAATTTTTCATGTATATTGGTTGGTTGCATGCGTTATTCTGTTTATTTGTTTGTTACTTGTGAAAATCGATGATTTTTCAAATGTATATTGGTTGGTTATGTGCATTATTCTGTTTTTCTGTTTGTTACTTGTGAAAATCGAATGAATTTTTTTCAAGTATATTGGAAGGTTATGTGCATTATTCTCTTTTTCTGTTTGTTACTTGTGAAAATCGATGATTTTTCAAATATATTGGGAAGGTTATGTGCCGTTATTCTGTTTATTTGTTTGTTACTTGTGAAAATCGATGATTTTTCAAATATATTGGTTGGTTATGTGCATTATTCTGTTTATTTGTTTGTTACTTGTGAAAATCGATGAATTTTTTCTGTATATTGGGAAGGTTATGTGCCTTATTCTCTTTTTCTGTTTGTTACTTGTGAAAATCGATGAATTTTTTATGTATATTGGTTGGTTATGTGCGTTATTCTGTTTATTTGTTTGTTACTTGTGAAAATCGATGAATTTTTTACGTATATTGGTTGGTTATGTGCATTATTCTCTTTTTCTGTTTGTTACTTGTGAAAATCGATGATTTTTCAAATATATTGGTTGGTTGCGTGCGTTATTCTGTTTATTTGTTTGTTACTTGTGAAAATCGATGAATTTTTTACGTATATTGGTTGGTTATGTGCATTATTCTCTTTTTCTGTTTGTTACTTGTGAAAATCGATGATTTTTCAAATATATTGGAAGGTTATGTGCCTTATTCTCTTTTTCTGTTTGTTACTTGTGAAAATCGATGATTTTTCAAATATATTGGTTGGTTGCGTGCATTATTCTGTTTATTTGTTTGTTACTTGTGAAAATCGATGATTTTTCAAATATATTGGTTGGTTGCGTGCGTTGTTCTGTTTATTTGTTTGTAACTTGTGAAAATCGATGAATTTTTTTCTGTATATTGGTTGGTTATGTGCATTATTCTCTTTTATGTTTGTTACTTGTGAAAATCGATGAATTTTTTTCTGTATATTGGAAGGTTTTGTGCCTTATTCTCTTTTTCTGTTTGTTACTTGTGAAAATCGATGAATTTTTTTCATGTATATTGGTTGGTAATGTGCCTTATTCTCTTTTTTTTGTTACTTGTGAAAATCGATGATTTTTCAATTATATTAGTTGGTTGCATGCGTTATTCGGTATATTTGTTTGTTACTTGTGAAAATCGATGAATTTTTTTGTGTATATTGGTTGGTTATGTGTATAATTCTGTTTTTTTTGTGACTTGTGAAAATCGATGATTTTTAAAATATATTAGTTGGTTGCGTGCGTTATTCTGTTTATTTGTTTGTTACTTGTGAAAATCGATGATTTTTTAAAATGTATATTGGTTGGTTATGTGCATTATTCTGTTTTTCTGTTTGTTACTAGTGAAAATCAATGAATTTTTTCAAGTATATGGGAAGGTTATGTGCCTTATTCTCTTTTTCTGTTTGTGACTTGTGAAAATCGATGATTTTTTAAATATATTAGTTGGTTGCGTGCGTTGTTCTGTTTATTTGTTTGTTACTTGTGAAAATCGATGAATTTTTCAAATATATTAGTTGGTTGCATGCATTATTCGGTATATTTGTTTGTTACTTGTGAAAATCGATGAATTTTTTTCTGTATATTGGTTGGTTATGTGCATTATTCTCTTTTTATGTTTGTTACTTGTGAAAAATCGATGAATTTTTTTCTGCACATTGGAAGTTTATGTGCCTCATTCTCTTTTTCTGTTTGTTACTTGTGAAAATCGATGAATTTTTTCAAGTATATTGGAAGGTTATGTGCCTTATTCTCTTTTTCTCTTTGTTACTTGTGAAAATTGATGATTTTTCAAATATATTAGTTGGTTGCATGCGTTATTCTCTTTATTTGTTTGTTACTTGTGAAAATCGATGAATTTTTTTAATGTATATTGGTTGGTTATGTGCATTATTCTGTTTTTCTGTTTGTTACTTGTGAAAATCAATGAATTTTTTCAAGTATATTGGAAGGTTATGTGCCTTATTCTCTTTTTCTGTTTGTTACTTGTGAAAATCGATGATTTTTCAAATATATTGGTTGGTTGCGTGCGTTATTCTGTTTATTTGTTTGTTACTTGTGAAAATCGATGATTTTTCAAATATATTGGTTGGTTGCGTGCGTTGTTCTGTTTATTTGTTTGTAACTTGTGAAAATCGATGAATTTTTTTCTGTATATTGGTTGGTTATGTGCATTATTCTCTTTTTATGTTTGTTACTTGTGAAAATCGATGAATTTTTTTCTGTATATTGGAAGGTTTTGTGCCTTATTCTCTTTTTCTGTTTGTTACTTGTGAAAATCGATGAATTTTTTTAATGTATATTGGTTGGTAATGTGCCTCATTCTCTTTTTTTGTTACTTGTGAAAATCGATGATTTTTCAAATATATTAGTTGGTTGCATGCGTTATTCGGTATATTTGTTTGTTACTTGTGAAAATCGATGAATTTTTTTGTGTATATTGGTTGGTTATGTGTATAATTCTGTTTTTTTTGTGACTTGTGAAAATCGATGATTTTTAAAATATATTAGTTGGTTGCGTGCGTTATTCTGTTTATTTGTTTGTTACTTGTGAAAATCGATGATTTTTTAAAATGTATATTGGTTGGTTATGTGCATTATTCTGTTTTTCTGTTTGTTACTAGTGAAAATCAATGAATTTTTTCAAGTATATGGGAAGGTTATGTGCCTTATTCTCTTTTTCTGTTTGTTACTTGTGAAAATCGATGATTTTTCAAATATATTGGTTGGTTGCGTGCGTTATTCTGTTTATTTGTTTGTTACTTGTGAAAATCGATGAATTTTTTTCTGTATATTGGTTGGTTATGTGCCTTATTCATGTTTGTTACTTGTGAAAATCGATGAATTTTTTCTGTATATTGGTTGGTTATGTGCCTTATTCTCTTTTCTGTTTGTTACTTGTGAAAATCGATGATTTTTCAAATATATTGTTGGTTGCGTGCGTTGTTCTGTTTATTTGTTTGTTACTTGTGAAAATCGATGAATTTTTTTCTGTATATTGGTTGGTTATGTGCATTATTCTCTTTTTATGTTTGTTACTTGTGAAAATCGATGAATTTTTTTCTGTACATTGGAAGGTTATGTGCCTCATTCTCTTTTTCTGTTTGTTACTTGTGAAAATCGATGAATTTTTTCAAGTATATTGGAAGGTTATGTGCCTTATTCTCTTTTTCTCTTTGTTACTTGTGAAAATTGATGATTTTTCAAATATATTAGTTGGTTGCATGCGTTATTCTCTTTATTTGTTTGTTACTTGTGAAAATCGATGAATTTTTTTAATGTATATTGGTTGGTTATGTGCATTATTCTCTTTTTCTGTTTGTTACTTGTGAAAATCGATGATTTTTCAAATATATTGGAAGGTTTTGTGCCTTATTCTGTTTTTCTGTTTGTTACTTGTGAAAATCGATTAATTTTTTTATGTATATTGGTTGGTTATGTGCCTTATTCTCTTTTTCTGTTTGTTACTTGTGAAAATCGATGATTTTTCAAATATATTGGTTGGTTGCGTGCGTTGTTCTGTTTATTTCTTTGTAACTTGTGAAAATCGATGAATTTTTTTTATGTATATTGGAAGGTTTTGTGCCTTATTCTCTTTTTCTGTTTGTTACTTGTGAAAATCGATGAATTTTTTTAATGTATATTGGTTGGTGATGTGCCTCATTCTCTTTTTTTGTTTGCTACTTGTGAAAATCGATGATTTTTCAAATATATTGGTTGGTTGCATGCGTTATTCGGTATATTTGTTTGTTACTTCAGAAAATCGATGAATTTTTTTTATGTATATTGGTTGGTTATGTGCATTATTCTCTTTTTCTGTTTGTTACTTGTGAAAAATCGATGAATTTTTTCAAGTATATTGGAAGGTTATGTGCATTATTCTCTTTTTCTGTTTGTTACTTGTGAAAAATCGATGAATTTTTTCAAGTATATTGGAAGGTTATGTGCCTTATTCTCTTTTTCTCTTTGTTACTTGTGAAAATCGATGATTTTTAAAATATATTAGTTGGTTGCGTGCGTTATTCTGTTTATTTGTTTGTTACTTGTGAAAATCGATGAATTTTTTTAATGTATATTGGTTGGTTATGTGCATTATTCTGTTTTTCTGTTTGTTACTTGTGAAAATCAATGAATTTTTTCAAGTATATGGGAAGGTTATGTGCCTTATTCTCTTTTTCTGTTTGTTACTTGTGAAAATCGATGATTTTTCAAATATATTGGTTGGTTGCGTGCGTTATTCTGTTTATTTGTTTGTTACTTGTGAAAATCGATGATTTTTCAAATATATTGGTTGGTTGCGTGCGTTATTCTGTTTATTTGTTTGTTACTTGTGAAAATCGATGAATTTTTTTCTGTATATTGGTTGGTTATGTGCATTATTCTCTTTTTATGTTTGTTACTTGTGAAAATCGATGAATTTTTTTCAAGTATATTGGAAGGTTATGTGCCTTATTCTCTTTTTCTCTTTGTTACTTGTGAAAATCGATGAATTTTTTCATGTATATTTGTTGGTTATGTGCCTTATTCTCTTTTTTTGTTTGTTACTTGTGAAAATCGATGATTTTTCAAATATATTGGTTGGTTGCATGCGTTATTCGGTATATTTGTTTGTTACTTCTGAAAATCGATGAATTTTTTGTGTATATTGGTTGGTTATGTGTATAATTCTGTTTTTTTATGTTTGACTTGTGAAAATCGATGATTTTTAAGTATATTAGTTGGTTATGTGCATTATTCTGTTTTTTGTTTGTTACTTGTGAATTTAGATTATTTTTCAAGTTTATTGGAGGGTTATGATTATTATTCTTTTTTTCTGTTTGTTACTTGTGAAAAACGACGATTTTTCAAATGTATTAGTTGGTTATGCGTGCATTATTCTGTTTATTTGTTTGTTACTTGTGAAAATCGATGAATTTTTTATGTATATTGGTTGGTTATGTGCATTATTCTCTTTTTATGTTTGTTACTTGTGAAAATCGATGATTTTTCAAGTATATTGGAAGGTTATGTGCATTATTCTGATTTTCTGTTTGTTACTTGTGAAAATCGATGATTTTTTTTTCAAGTATATTGGAAGGTTATGTGCCTTATTCTCTTTTTCTGTTTGTTACTTGTGAAAATCGATGATTTTTCAAGTATATTGGAAGGTTATGTGCATTATTCTGTTTTTCTGTTTATAACTTGTGAAAATCGCTGATTTTTTTTCAAGTATATTGGAAGGTTATGTGCCTTTTTCTCTTTTTCTGTTTGTTACTTGTGAAAATTGATGATTTTTCAAATATATTGGTTCGTTGCGTGCGTTATTCTGTTTATTTGTTTGTTACTTGTGAAAATCGATGAATTTTTTTTATGTTTATTGGTTGGTTATGTGCATTATTCTGTTTTTCTGTTTGTTACTTGTGAAAATCAATGAATTTTTTCAAGTATATGGGAAGGTTATATGCCTTATTCTCTTTTTCTGTTTGTTACTTGTGAAAATCGATGATTTTTAAAATATATTGGTTGGTTGCGTGCGTTATTCTGTTTATTTGTTTGTTACTTGTGAAAATCGATGAATTTATTTCTGTATATTGGTTGGTTATGTGCCTTATTCTCTTTTTCTGTTTATTACTTGTGAAAATCGATGAATTTTTTATTTATATTGGTTGGTTATGTGCCTTATTCTCTTTTTTTGTTTGTTACTTGTGAAAATCGATGATTTTTCAAATATATTGGTTGGTTGCGTGCGTTATTCGGTATATTTGTTTGTTACTTCAGAAAATCGATGAATTTTTTTATGTATATTGGTTGGTTATGTGCATTATTCTCTTTTTCTGTTTGTTACTTGTGAAAATCGATGATTTTTCAAATATATTAGTTGGTTGCGTGTGTTATTCTGTTTATTTGTTTGTTACTTGTGAAAATCGATGAATTTTTTTTCTGTATATTGGTCGGTTATGTGCCTTATTCTCTTTTTATGTTTGTTACTTGTGAAAATCGATGATTTTTTTTCAAGTATATTGGAAGGTTATGTGCCTTATTCTCTTTTTCTGTTTGTTACTTGTGAAAATCGATGATTTTTCAAATATATTGGTTGGTTGCGTGCGTTATTCTGTTTATTTGTTTGTTACTTGTGAAAATCGATGATTTTTCAAATATATTGGTTGGTTGCGTGCGTTGTTCTGTTTATTTGTTTGTAACTTGTGAAAATCGATGAATTTTTTTCTGTATATTGGTTGGTTATGTGCATTATTCTCTTTTTATGTTTGTTACTTGTGAAAATCGATGAATTTTTTTCTGTATATTGGAAGGTTTTGTGCCTTATTCTCTTTTTCTGTTTGTTACTTGTGAAAATCGATGAATTTTTTCATGTATATCGGTTGGTAATGTGCCTTATTCTCTTTTTTTTGTTACTTGTGAAAATCGATGATTTTTCAATTATATTAGTTGGTTGCATGCGTTATTCGGTATATTTGTTTGTTACTTGTGAAAATCGATGAATTTTTTTGTGTATATTGGTTGGTTATGTGTATAATTCTGTTTTTTTTGTGACTTGTGAAAATCGATGATTTTTAAAATATATTAGTTGGTTGCGTGCGTTATTCTGTTTATTTGTTTGTTACTTGTGAAAATCGATGATTTTTTAAAATGTATATTGGTTGGTTATGTGCATTATTCTGTTTTTCTGTTTGTTACTAGTGAAAATCAATGAATTTTTTCAAGTATATGGGAAGGTTATGTGCCTTATTCTCTTTTTCTGTTTGTTACTTTTGAAAATCGATGATTTTTCAAATATATTGGTTGGTTGCGTGCATTATTCTGTTTATTTGTTTGTTACTTGTGAAAATCGATGAATTTTTTATGTATATTGGTTGGTTATGTGCCTTATTCTCTTTTTCTGTTTGTTACTTGTGAAAATCGATGATTTTTTTTCAAGTATATTGGAAGGTTATGTGCCTTATTCTCTTTTTCTCTTTGTTACTTGTGAAAATCGATGATTTTTTTCAAGTATATTGGAAGGTTATGTGCCTTATTCTCTTTTTCTGTTTGTTACTTGTGAAAATCGATGAATTTTTTCAAGTATATTGGAAGGTTATGTGCCTTATTCTCTTTTTCTCTTTGTTACTTGTGAAAATTGATGATTTTTCAAATATATTAGTTGGTTGCATGCGTTATTCTCTTTATTTGTTTGTTACTTGTGAAAATCGATGAATTTTTTTAATGTATATTGGTTGGTTATGTGCATTATTCTGTTTTTCTGTTTGTTACTTGTGAAAATCAATGAATTTTTTCAAGTATATGGGAAGGTTATGTGCCTTATTCTCTTTTTCTGTTTGTTACTTGTGAAAATCGATGATTTTTCAAATATATTGGTTGGTTGCGTGCGTTGTTCTGTTTATTTCTTTGTAACTTGTGAAAATCGATGAATTTTTTTCTGTATATTGGTTGGTTATGTGCATTATTCTCTTTTTATGTTTGTTACTTGTGAAAATCGATGAATTTTTTTTCTGTATATTGGAAGGTTTTGTGCCTTATTCTCTTTTTCTGTTTGTTACTTGTGAAAATCGATGAATTTTTTTAATGTATATTGGTTGGTAATGTGCCTCATTCTCTTTTTTTGTTACTTGTGAAAATCGATGATTTTTCAAATATATTAGTTGGTTGCATGCGTTATTCGGTATATTTGTTTGTTACTTGTGAAAATCGATGAATTTTTTTCTGTATATTGGTTGGTTATGTGCATTATTCTCTTTTTATGTTTGTTACTTGTGAAAATCGATGATTTTTCAAGTATTTATGTTCTTATTAGTTTCTTGTGAAAATTGATGATATGTCTGTTTTATTTGTTTGTTACTTGTGAAAAATCGATGAATTTTTTAAATATATTGGTTATGTGCCTTATTCTCTTTTTCTGTTTGTTACTTGTGAAAATCGATGAATTTTTTTCAATGTATATTGGTTGGTTATGTGCCTTATTCTCTTTTTCTGTTTGTTACTTGTGAAAATCGATGATTTTTCAAATATATTGTTGGTTATGTGCCTTATTCTCTTTATTTGTTTGTTACTTGTGAAAATCGATGAATTTTTCAAATATATTGGTTGGTTATGCATGCATTATTCTGTTTATTTGTTTGTTACTTGTGAAAATCGATGAATTTTTTGTATATTGGTTATGTGTATAATTCTCTTTTTCTGTTTGTTACTTTTGAAAATCGATGATTTTTCAAATATATTGGTTGGTTACGTGCATTATTCTGTTTTTCTGTTTGTTACTTGTGAAAATCAATGAATTTTTTCAAGTATATGGGAAGGTTATGTGCCTTATTCTCTTTTTCTGTTTGTTACTTGTGAAAATCGATGATTTTTCAAATATATTGGTTGGTTGCGTGCATTATTCTGTTTATTTGTTTGTCACTTGTGAAAATCGATGAATTTTTTTCTCTATATTGGGAGGTTATGTGCCTTATTCTCTTTTTCTGTTTGTTACTTGTGAAAATCGATGAATTTTTTTTCTGTATATTGGTTGGTTATGTGCCTTATTCTCTTTTTTTGTTTGTTACTTGTGAAAATCGATGATTTTTCAAATATATTGGTTGGTTGCATGCGTTATTCGGTATATTTGTTTGTTACTTCTGAAAATCGATGAATTTTTTTATGTATATTGGTTGGTTATGTGCATTATTCTCTTTTTATGTTTGTTACTTGTGAAAATCGATGATTTTTCAAGTATATTGGAAGGTTATGTGCATTATTCTGATTTTCTGTTTGTTACTTGTGAAAATCGATGATTTTTTTTTCAAGTATATTGGAAGGTTATGTGCCTTATTCTCTTTTTCTGTTTGTTACTTGTGAAAATCGATGATTTTTCAAATATATTGGTTGGTTGCGTGCGTTATTCTGTTTATTTGTTTGTTACTTGTGAAAATCGATGAATTTTTTTATGTATATTGGTTGGTTGCATGCGTTATTCTGTTTAATTTTTTGTTACTTGTGAAAATCGATCATTTTTCAAGTATATTGGAAGGTTATGTGCATTATTCTGTTTTTCTGTTTATTACTTGTGAAAATCGCTGATTTTTTTTCAAGTATATTGGAAGGTTATGTGCCTTTTTCTCTTTTTCTGTTTGTTACTTGTGAAAATTGATGATTTTTCAAATATATTGGTTCGTTGCGTGCGTTATTCTGTTTA
>NC_140962.1:121013684-121016184 GCF_056783735.1 Eptatretus burgeri | reverse complement strand
TGTATGATTAATGATCTTGCATGCGGTAATGTGTTTTATGCGTACGTATGTATATAATAATAATATACATGTATGTGTGTTATGTAATCTGCGTGCGTGTGTGTGCGTACGTGTGTGTAATATGTGCGATGCGTACGTGTGCGTACGTATGTGTTAATAATAATAATGTGTGTGTGTGTGTGTGTGTAATGTGTGTGTGCGTACATGCGTGTGTGCATTGCGTATGTGTAATGTGTGTGCGTGCGTGTTAATATGCGTATGTGTTGTGTGTGTGTGCGTATGTGTTAATGTGTGTGCATGTGCGTGTGTGCGTGTGTGTGTGTGTGTGTGTGTGTGTGTGTGTGTGTGTGTGTAATATGTGTGTGTGTGCGGTGTGTGTGTGGTACGTGCGTGTGTGTGCGCGTGCGTGTATGTGCGTGTGTGCGTGCGTGTGTGTGTGGTGTGTGCGCGTGCGTACGTATGTGTGTGTGTGTGTGTGTGTGTGTGCGTAATGTGTGCGTGCGCGTGCGGTGTGTGCGTGCGTGGCCTGTGTGTGTGTGTGTGTGTGTGGTAATGTGTCGCGCATTGCGTATGTGCGTGTGTGCGCATTGCGTGTGTGTGTGTGCGTACATAATACATGTGTGTGTGCGTGTGTGCATTGTGCGTACGTATGTGTGTGTGTGTGCGCATGCGTATGTGTGTGTGTCATTGGTAAATATGTGTCGTGTCGTGCAATGTGTGTGTGTGTGTGGATAATGATGCTGCGTGCGTGTGCTGCATGCGTGTGTGGCGTAATGTGTGTGCGTGCGTATGTGCGTAATGCGTGCGTGTGCGTCGTGTGCGTGCGTGTGTCGTGTGTGTGTGCGTGCGTCGCATTAATGTGCGTGGCCATTACGGTGATGCGTGCGTGCGGTAATATGTGCGTGCGTGCGTATTGTGTGCGTGTGTGTGTGTGTGTGATGATGATGTGTGTAATGTCACTGTGTGCGTAATGCGTGTGCGTGCGTGTGTGTGTGTGTGCGTGCGTATGTGTGTGTGTGTGCGATACGTGATGTGTGTGTGTGTGCGTGTCAATACGCGTGTGTGTGTGCGTACGTAATATGCGTACTGGTAATGTGTGTGCGATGCGTATATGCTGTGTGTGTACGTACGTAATGTGTGTGCGTACGGTAATCATGTGCATGCGTATGTGTGTGCGGTGCGTACGTGTGTGTGTGCGTGCGTACGCGTGTGTGTGCGTGCGTGTGTGTGTGCGGTAACGTGTAATGTGTGTGTGTGCGTGCGTGTGTGTGTGCGTGCGTGTGTGTGTGTGCGTGCGTGTGTGTGCGTGCGTATGTGTGTGCGTGCGTGTCAATGACGTAATGTGGTAGTATTGTGTGCGTGCGTGCGTGTGTGATAGCGGTGCGTGTCGATGTGCGTAATGTGCGTGTCGTGTGTGTCGTAACAACGTGTGTCCGTGCGTAATGTCGTAATGATGATGGCGCGTGCGTCGTGCGTGCGTGCGTGTCGTGCTGTGTAATCCCGTGCATTGTGCGTACGTGCGTGTGTGTGCGTGTGCGTACGTATGCGTGGTATACGCGTGGTAATCGCGTAGTGCGGTAATGTGTGTGTGCGTGCGTGCGTCAAGTAGTGTGCGTGTGCGTGCAGTGTGATGTGTGGTAATGCGTGTGGCGTGCGTATGTGTGTGTGTGTGTGTGTGTGTGTGTGTGTGTGTGTGTGTGCGTGATGCGTGCGCATTGCGTGTGTGTGTGCCGCGTGCGTCGCATGCGCGTGTGCGTGTGTGTGTGTGCGCGTAATGCGTGCGTGTGTGTGTGTGTGTGCGTGTGCGTGCGATATTAATGTGTGCATGTCGTGCGTCTGTGTGTGTGTGCGTATGCATTGCGTCCTGTGTGTGTGCGTGTGCGTGCGATCTGTGTGTGTGTGTGCGTATGCGTGCGTCGTGCGTGCGTACGTCGTGCGTATCGTGCGTATGCGTACGTATGTGTGTGTGTGCGTGTGCGTGCGTGTGTGTGTGTGTGTGTGTGTGTGTGTGTGTGTGTGTGTGTGTGTGTGTGTCATGCGTATACGTACGTAGTAATGCGGTGTGCCGTACGTATGTGTGTGTGTGCGTAATGCATGCTGTGTGTAATGCGTAATGCGTACCGTATGTGTGCGTACGTACGTATGTGTAATGCGTATATGCATGCGTGTTTAATGCGTATGCGTACCGTTGTCCGCGTGTGTGCGTGTCTTGCGTGCGTACGTCAATGCGGTGTGCGTGCATTGTGTGTGCGTGCGTGCGTGTGCGTCGCGTGCGTGTGTGCGTATGCGTGCGTGTGTGCGTGTGCGTGCGATGATATGCGTGCGTGTGTGTGATAATGTGCGTGCGTGCGTGTGTGCTGCGTGCGTGCGATATGTGTGCGTAATCGCATGCGGCAATGGCGTGTGCGTGTGTGTGCGTACTGTGCGTGGCGGTAATGTGTGTGTGCGTGCGTGTGCGTGTGTGCGTGCGTACGTGCGTGTCAATGTGCGTACGCGCGTC
>NC_140962.1:121003684-121008684 GCF_056783735.1 Eptatretus burgeri | reverse complement strand
AGATCTGCATTGTCGCATTTGCTTTTTGTCTTCTTCTTTTCCATGTGCTTTTGGTGGAATTGTATATGTGTGCTTTCCGTTCATCGCGAAATAAATGTGCTTATTGTTGAACTGTTTTCCCGCTTCGCTTCGTCATTTCTTTCATTGAATCCCCATCTTGCTTCACGTAAAGGGTTGGTCGTGGGCTAAGACACCCGATAATTAATCGAACCGTCGAGGCCGACGAATAACACCGCTCGGTTATCTCGATAGTACGGAGCGGGTCGCTTAAGTGGCCCGTGTCCGAAGTCGACCTGCGGCGAGGTGCGATCGCCCGGTCTACCCTCCGTGTGGGTACTTAGGTAGGTCGAATTTGGCGAGCAACCCTATCCCACGCGGGGGCCGATTGGCTCGATCGCGGTGAGACCGAAAGGTCCACCCGTGACTGGTTCCCGGCGTTAGTCCGAGAGGGTCACGACTGGATTGTCCGTCCGGTGGGCGACGTGCCGCGATTCGAGTTACGTGGCCGTTCGCACGCCGGCGGGCGCGAATCCGCAACACTGGTGTCAGGAGTGGGATATAAACCCATCGCCCTCCTCACGGCACTGGTAACGGAGAACGGGAAAACGGGCTCTCCTGTCTCCAATTAAATTTACGGGAATCGGTCCAGGGGTGAGAGGAGCGACCCCCGATTCCCTCCAAATTACGAGCGATTCAAATTAACCCTTTAAGAGAAGCAAGATGGCGTCTCAAGGCGAGCGGGAGCCGGGGGTATTAGAAATGGATGTAGAATGTGTAGAATCCATGGCTCAGGATGAAATCCCCGTCCAGGAAATGTTGGTTGTACAGGAAAACAAACTCGCCCAACTGAACCCAGAGCCCAAAATGGGTGCGGCAGCGGCCGCGGTGTATGACACCTCCCCTCCCCCTCTCCACCAAAACCCTTCCCAAACCCCTGCCGAAACTGCTCACCCAAGCGCACCCGACATGGCCCAGCTATTCACTATGCTGGCACAAATGAATGCGGAAATGACAGCAAGGATGGATGCGAATACACAAAAGATGGATGCGAATGCACAAAAGATGAATGCGGAAATGACAGCGAAGATAAATGCGAACATGAACGAAAAGATGGAAACAAATACAAATGAAATGAAGAACGAAATGAACAAGCAAATAAACGGAATGGAAGCAAACATGAAGGAGGAAATGAAAAAGCTCCGGGGTGAGACGCAGAACATGGGCCGAAGCCTGCAGGCGGGCATGAAGGCCGTGACCGGGGAGAGAAGAATGGCGACTCCACGTGTCGGAACGAACGAGCTGGGTGGGGGTGCAACGGCTGACAGGCCCGCGGTGGAGGCGGGTGAAAAAATAATTCGGGGGGCGTGTTGGGCGAGGGTCGTGACGATGACCGAAAGGGAAAAATTAAATGGGGAGACCAAAACGTGCGAGACGAGACACGAGGTGACGACAACAGAAACTTATAAATGTATAGAGACACGGGAGACAAAAAAAATAGAGGAAAGACGACACGATGAAGACGGGGTGAGTGACGCACACACACACACACGGAGGTAGTGGAGGACAATGGGGGTGAGCTGGTGGACTGGGTGGAGGCCCGGTGCGAGCAGCTGGATGGCCTCCTCCAGGAACGAGGGGAGGGAGTATGCCCCCTTGAGGCGAGTCACGACCAGGTGAGTTCGGTCGTGCTTTGCGAGGTTGAGGGGACGGGTGCTGTGGACAGGTGCACGGAGAGCTTGGGGGGTATAGAGGCCCCGGAGACCCTTGTGGGGACACGAATCCCCAGTGTGGTTGTCCCTGTGTGTGTGGTGCAAGGTGTGAGTGCGTCCCCGTGTGTGGAAGCGACCCCGTGTGTGAGTGGTGTGGTGGCGATGGTGCCGGAGTGCGTGCTTCCCAGCACGCCGTGTGTGGATGAGGCACCGTGTGTGGAGGAGGCCGTGTGTGTGGATGAAACGGCCAGTGTGGATGGGCACCGCGGGTGAGTGCCCCCGCGCGTGTGGGTGAGGCACCGTGTGTGAGTGAGGCCGTATGTGTGGATGAAACGGCCACTGTGGATGAGGAACCGCGGTTGAGTGCCCCCGCGTGTGAGTGAGGCACCGCGGGTGAGTGCCCCCGCGCGAGTGAATGGAGCACCACGTGTGAGTGGTATGGGTTACGCAAGGGAGACCGTGTGTGTGAGAGAGCGGTATGTGAGGGAGATGTCGGTTGGCATGCGGGAGCACGCAGCCGCGTCTCCCGGTGTGAATGTAATGGAATGGAGTGTGAGCGTCGTAACACGCAGGTGTGCGTGGGTCGAATGGCGACGACGGCGACATGTGAGGAAAGAAAGCCGAGTAGCGGCTGTAGCTGTTTCGGGGACCGTGCCGGGTTCACCCAGCAGTGAGCACGAGGTCCGTGCTGTGCAACGCACGAGACCACCACGTGCTCGCTTGCGAGAGTGAAGTCCCGGTCCGGAAATGCACGCGGTGGATTTTCCGATCCCGCGGACGGACAAAGTTTAGGCAGGATTTCGGATTTGGACCGGACGGGTTCTCCACGCGATCGTGTGTGTTAAGCTCCAACGGGCAAAGCACATGTGTTCGCGTGGGGAACCCCCCGAGACGTGGGGCTTGTGTTTTTTTTATGCGCACGGTGACGTCATGGCTGCACGTGGGGTTGGAATCCGGCAGGAGGGGTATCCCTGCCGGATGGTACCGTCCAAGGAGGGACGAGGAACACGTGCAGCTGCATGACGTCACGGGCGGATGCAAAGTGCGCAAGCTGTGAGTTGCCGCGCTGGCGCTGCGCATGTAAAGAAAAAAAAAAAAGAACAAGCCTCACTTTCGGGTGCACAGGATTCCTGGGCAAGGGTGGAAGATCCCCTTGAACCTGGGCACAGGATGGAAACTAGTTAGGGGGAAGGGTTAGCTTAGCGAGACCGACTTCATGGGGCAGGGGTAAGTCCTCATGGAGTCCGTGGAATGGATTAGTTAGAGGGATTTTAGTGAGCTTTAGGTTGGCAAATAATTAATGGGATTATTTGAGGACATGGACAGACTTGTGAATGTGTAGAGGGGACGTAGTTTAGCTACGTAGTGTTAAAAGGAACGTGCTGTAGTTTAAGGGACGACGTGGGAGCACGAGCTAGTTCGGGGATGTAGTTAGGAGAATGGCAGAGTTCAGCGGTGAGTGTGTTGAAGAGTTGGTGAGTGAAGTGGAAGCATGTGCTTGGTGAGTGAGTGAGGCCAGCGGGTCTGTGTGAGTGGAGCGAATGGGGAATGCATGGTGCGATGAGTGATTGGGGGGAGGAGTGACTCCCGCCCAAGGGACCCCGGGGTCAGTATAAAGTAAGTTCGCTGGGTTAGTTAAATTGAAAAATGGAGGTCGTTTTGTTGTTGGTGTGAATGTAGGCTCGAAACCCGTTTGGAGGGGTGCAGGAGCCCTGTTGACGGGCTGGGAGCGTGGCTGCGGAAAGTGAGTATCGCTGAGTGGGTACCCCGGGCACCAGGCTAGTCGGCCTTGGTAGGCCAAGGGCCCATGGGGGGCCGGGATAGCGTAGTGGGCACGGGTGCGCCTGCTTGGTGCGGGGGCCCGGGGCGCCATTAGCCGCGTGGGCAGTGTTGTGGGCACGGGTGATCCTCGGAAAGGGGCCTGGGAGGCCGGCCTGCCACGTGTACGTTTCAGGGGAGGTGCCATGGGGGGCACTCCCCGGTGTTAGGGAGCTGGTAGGCTCGGAGGCAGTGTAGTGCCCGGGGGTGCCATAGCGGGAGAATCGGCAGAGGGTCGTGCCTGCCAAAGGGAGCCACGTGTCCCAGCCATGAGACCGTGTGAGGGCACGGAGAGAAAATTGGGGGGCGAGGCCTGAAATTGTAAGGACACCAACACAGGCGACGGGAATCTGGGTTGTGAGAACCAATAGTTTAAGCGAGAGGCGCTTGTTGAAAGCCCCGGGGTAGTTTAACAGTTAAATGGATAGGGTAGATTAGGAAGTGTACCCCTCCGCACCATCCATCCCCTCGCTCTCGTTGTGGGCCGCTGGACCCACTTTGGGTTAGATCGCTGAACTCTGGGGAGGCCATTCTGAGGCTTCGTGGGCCTCGACACAGGACGTTAGCTCTCCCTTATTCCCCTCCAGGAAGGGAACGTAGGGGTTGGGAGTAGGCTAGGTGACAGGATAGGTTCGCCGAACAAAGACGATAAAGGGGGTTAGGGGACGATTTATAGTGGGGAAGTAAAAAAAAAAGGAAATTAAAAAAAAATAAGTGGGGGCTAAATTGGTTTTTCACAAATTAAGGGAGTGGGTATGTACAGTGACAGGCAAAGGCGATAGGTGGGAGGGAGACAGGTAGGTAGGTCCGAGCCCGCCTTCCAAGTGGCCAGCACCACCGCACTCCCTCCACCAACCTCCACTGAACGGCAAAGGCTGGCCAGCTTCATCTGCTGGCTGCGTTGCTGCAAGGCAAAGGCCGGCCCACTTCATCGGCAGCTGTTGTTTTGCTGCAAGGCCTGTGCCGGCTGGATCGTCGGCAGCTATTGTTTTGCTGCAAGGCCTGTGCCATCGGCTGGCCGTGTTTTGCTTCAAGGCCTGTGCCGGCCACTTCATCTGCTGGCTGTTTTTCTTCAAGGCCTGTGCCGGCCAGTTCATCTGCCGGCTGTGTTTGCCTGCAGCGGCCTTCTTCTGCGGGCTGTGTTTGCCTGCTACCTTGCCATGCCATGCCCACTGCCCCTGTTCACTAGCCCCGTTCAATTTTTGCTTTGCCCCACCCCCCTGTTCATTGCCATGTGCGCCAGGATCAAGGCAACAGTTTGCAAGCTGCAAGAACTGCCCTGTTGGCAGCTACAACACGGGCCTGCAGTGGCGGCCCGTGCACCGTGTTTGCGTTCAGTGCATCCATTCATCCATCCATTCGTTGTGCTCATTGCGTGTGCCACTTGAGCTGGCACGGAGACTGTGTTTGTGCAGCCCATGCACCGTTGTGGTTCACTGCGTTCAGTTCAAAAGGGAAGGCCGTGGACTGCGT
>NC_140962.1:120996184-120998684 GCF_056783735.1 Eptatretus burgeri | reverse complement strand
ACGCGCACGCACACACGGAGGTAGTGGAGGACAATGGGGTTGAGCTCGCGGAGCGTGTTGGGACCCGGTGCGAGCACCTGGATGGCCTCCTCCAGGAACGAGGGGAGGGAGTATGCCCCCTTGAGGCGAGTCACGACCAGGTGAGTTCGGTCGTGCTTTGCGAGGTTGAGGGGACGAGTGCTGTGGACGGGTGCACGGAGAGCTTGGGGGGTGTAGAGGCCCCGGAGACCCTTGTGGGGACACGAATCCCCAGTGTAGTTGTCCCTGTGTGTGTGGTGCAAGGCGTGAGTGCGTCCCCGTGTGTGGAAGCGACCCCGTGTGTGAGTGGTGTGGTGGCGATGGTGCTGGAGTGCGTGCTTCCCAGCACGCCGTGTTTGGATGAGGCACCGTGTGTGGAGGGGGCACCGTGTGTGAGTGAGGCCGTGTGTGTGAGTGAAACGGCCAGTATGAGTGAGGCACCACGTGTGAGTGGTGTGGTGGCGATGGTGCCGGAGTACGTGCTTCCCAGCACGCCGTGTGTGGATGAGGCACGGAGTGTGAGTGAGGCACCGCGGGTTAGTGCCCCCGCGTGTGTGGGTGAGGCACCGTGTGTGGAAGAGACCGCGTGTGTGAGTGTCGCCGTGTGTATGAGTGAGGTACCGAGGGTGAGTGCCCCCGCGTGTGTGGATGAGGCACGGTGTGAGAGTAGTGAGGCACGCGTGAGTGAACGGCCGTGTGCAAGGTCGCTGTGTGCAAGGGAGACCGTGTGTGTGAGAGAGCGGTATGTAAGGGAGATGTCGGTTGGCATGCGGGAGCACGCAGCCGCATCTCCCGGTGTGAATGTGATGGTGTGGACTGTGTGCGTCGTAACACGCAGGTGTGCGTGGGTGGAATGGAGACGACGACGGCGACAGAGGAGAGAAAGCCGAGTAGCGGCTGTAGTTGTTTCGAGGACCGTGCCGGGTTCACCCAGCAGTGAGCACGCGGTTCGTGCTGTGCAACGCACGAGACCACCACGTGCTCGCTTGCGAGAGTGAAGTCCCGGTCCGGAAACGCACGCGGTGGATTTGCCGATCCCGCGGACGGACAAAGTTAGGCAGGTAAATGGATTTGGACCGGACGGGTTCTCCACGCGATCGTGTGTGTTCAGCTCCAACGGGCAAAGCACATGTGTTCGCGTGGGGAACCCCTCGAGACGTGTGGCTTGTGTTTTTTTTTTATGCGCACGGTGACGTCATGGCTGCACGTGGGGTTGGAATCCGGCAGGAGGGGTATCTCTGCCGGATGGTCCCGTCCAAGGAGGGACGAGGAACACGTGCAGCTGCATGACGTCACGGGCAGGTGCAAAGTGCGCGAGCTCTGAGTTGCCGCGCTGGCGCTGCGCATGTAGAAAAAAAAAAAAAAATAAAAAAAGAACAAGCCTCACTTTCGGGTGCAAAGGATTCCTGGGCAAGGGGTGAAAGACCCCCTTGACCTGGGCACAGGATGAAAACTAGTTAGGGGGAAGGGTTAGCTTAGTTAGACCGACTTCATGGGGCAGGGGTAAGTCCTCATGGAGTCCGTGGAATGGATTAGATAGAGGGATTGTAGCGAGATTTAGGATGGGAAATAAAATGAATTTATGATTTGGAGACAGAGACAGACTTGTGGATGTGTAGCGGGGACGTAGCTTAGCTACGTAGTGTTAAAAGGAACGTGCTGTAGTTTAAGGGACGACGTGGGAGCACGCGTTAGTTAGGGGATGTAGTTAGAAGGATGGCGGAGTTCAGCGGTGTGTGTGTTGAAGAGTAGTTGGTGAGTGAAGTGGAAGCATGTGCTTTGTGAGTGAGTGAGGCCAGCGGGTCTGTGTGTGGAGTGAATGGGGAATGCATGGTGCGATGAGTGATTGGGGGGAGGAGTGACTCCCGCCCAAGGGACCCCGGGGTCAGTATAAAGTGAGTTAGGGGGTTAGTCAAATTGAAAAATGGAGGTCGTTTTGTTGTTGGTGGGAAAGTAGGCTCGAGACCCATTTGGAGGGGTGCAGGAGCCCTGTTGACGGGCTTGGGAGCGTGGCTGCGAAAGGTGAGTATCGCTGAGTGGGTACCCCGGGCACCAGGCTAGTCGGCCGTGGTAGGCCAAGGGCCCATGGGGGGCCGGGATAGAGTAGTGGGCATGGGTGCGCCTGCTTGGTGCGGGGGCCCGGGGCGCCATTAGCCGCGTGGGCAGTGTTGTGGGCACGGGTGACCCTCGGAAAGGGGCCCGGGAGGCCGGCCTGCCACGTGTGCGTTTCAGGGAGGTGCCATGGGGTGCACTCCCCGGTGTTAGGGAGCTGGTAGGCTCGGAGGCAGTGTAGTGCCCGGGGGTGCCATAGCGGGAGATTCGGCAGAGGGTCGTGCCTGCCAAAGGGAGCCACGTGTCCCAGCCAGGAGACCGTGTGAGGGCACGGAGCGAAAATTGGGGGGGCAAGGCCCGAAATTGTGAGGACACCAACACAGGCGACGGGAATCTGGGTTGTTAGAACCAATAGTTTAAGCGAGAGGCG
>NC_140962.1:120978684-120983684 GCF_056783735.1 Eptatretus burgeri | reverse complement strand
ACAGAAGTGTAGTGCTATTGTAGTAGTCCAGAAGCAGTACCGAACACCACCCTTATATACCACCACAATGAAGCCTTTATTTAAATTGAAGTACAGCACTGCAAAACTGGAGGTTATTGAAACATGACAGGCACTGTGTACTAACTACAGTGTTCAAGAAGATAATTAAATTTAAATAAATATTGTAAAAGTCATGTAAATAAATCAATTCCAGGTTTTACTGCCATTGACGCAGTGTCGATTACACCACCCTCTCAAACAGGTTACATTAGTTCTCCGTGCCTGTTGTTTGCATCCTTTATGACGTCCTTAAAAACAGTAAGTTTCCTGTATGGAATGATTTTCAATTTCGATTGACTGCCAGGCAAGCAGAGTGTTAAAAATTTTTTTTATCTCACTCCTTTCTGCACATGTATGATTAGGATGAATTCAAAGCCAAAGTAAGTTAAAAGGAAGACTCGTCTTCTTATTCATGTACTGATTTGGGTTCAAAAGAAACAATGAATTCAAATAAGTTGTGGCCCGATCATGAATTGATAAGACCGATGGACAGACAGCCATGAACAAATTGCTAAATCCCACTTTTCGCTTTATGTGCATAGGGTAAAAATGGAATGGGAGGAATATTAGTTATTTAAACACACACAGATATAAATTTTCATGGAAAATTGACCAACAAATGGCAAGATCATTTGTTTATTATTATTTTTTAATTTAATTTCTTTTTGGAAAAACTGAACAACAAATGGCACAGCAAACACTGATTGACGTATTCAGTACTGGAATTCTTATTGAATTAACTTGAGACCAATGATCAGATGCCTTTTGTAGCAATAACAGCTATGCACAAAGACTTTAAGCCACAGTTATATATATATATATATATATATATATATATATATATATATATATATATATATATATATATATATATATATATATATGTATATATATATATTCTCCAGCCACTGAGCAGCTGATGGCCAACACCATATTATTTATGGGCATCTTCAAAATGGAGCAAGAGTGACTTTACACCAGTGCGTGTTGCAATCCGACAAGGAACAAGAAAAAGCTAGCAGCAACAATTTCATTTTGTTGCACTTTTGCCTCTGATACCAAAATCACAAAGAATATTTCTCGGAAGCAATTTACAAAAATAAATGGCAGGAATAAGGGCAGCATAAAAAATGGCACACATCAAAATTGTAAAAAAATATTTTTATATTCAACCCATGTGTGAAATGTGGTTACAGGGATGGTGATGGGGATGGGGGAGGGGGTTCAGTGAGAAAAATAAATTAAGAAGAGGAAAAGGGAGCAAGCTAGTTGGATTGTAGAGAAAGGTGGTCAGTCAGAGAATTTGGGATGTGAGAAAATAGTAGAGAAAGAGGGCGGAAAAAGCGGAGGGATGCAATATTGAAAGGGAGAGATCACAAGAAAGATGTAAATGGTTCCTAATTTGCATTTTATAACTGCAATTTTAAAATTACAAGAAAAAAAAATTAAAAAATATAAAAAAGAGCAGTTTTTTTTGCTTTCTTTATCACAAATCAAATGGGTAACAAGGGAAGCACTCATGGATGAAAGGAAAGGCATTTGGGAGTGGAAAGGCTTGGAGAAGATTAAGAAGGGCAGGCGATTGCAGTCACTTTAGCAGAAACCAAAAATAGAAATTCAAAATTACTTCAATATGGAGATCTATGAACAGTCTCTTCATTGCAATCATGGGTGCATTAGCAGGAGTTAGTGCCTCGGTTAAGGAAAGGAGCAGAAGAAGTCATCAGCGAGCTCACTTTTCCATCGCTCGATTTACAATTGGGAAAGAAAGCAAATCAGAGATGGCTAATATCTGAGAAAACAGGAAAATGAATTACAAAATACAACTTGTTATCAAATGTGCATTGTGTTTGTGTCAATGGGAGGGTGCCATTATTGCATGTGATGTTGGTATGAAAATTGTGAATTCAATGTTTGCAGCAAGATTAACAAATACATTGCTGTATTACTTTTGTCATGACGATTCCATAATGATTTAGGGTTGTGCATTAAACAAACAGTGTTGCGTCATACACGTGGATTCTATTTTGTAGGTTCGGTGACAATTCCTTTCAGATTCGCTGCCCAACACCTTCCTACCCTACCTTTCCCCTCCAACATGTGCTGACCATTGTCATTGGGGTGTATGCCAGCACATTTGAAGTAACATTTGCATGAAGGGACCAAACAGTAAGTACGTTTGACCTGGCCGAGTGAATGGTGAGCTTGTTGGAATAAGCACAAAGGGTGAAGGGTGAAACAAGGGGGAAGGGGCAGAAGTTTGGACGAAATGGTTGGTGTCCAAGGACAGTGGGTGTGTGGCTGTTTGCTGGAGAAACAGAGGGCAAATCAAAGTGATCGTACAAGTGGTGTCGCATGATGGAATTGCTTCCTCTGGCAACTGCGGAATGCATAACACAAGTCCAGTCCTACAAAGGAGGTTTGGGGGTGTGTGATGTCAGCATGCTCTTACTTAAACACTTTAGACTGGCTCCATACTTGGCTAGCAAATATCATTTTGGAACAGTGGGTGAGATTGCAGCGATTTATGCAGCTTGTTATACGCTCAAAAACTGTGCAAAAGATCATAGCACGCACTTCAAAGGTTCTGGCCAAAAACAATAACATCCATCAGAAAGGAAAACCACCTCATGATAATAAAGTATTGCAACATTGGCAATGATCTATATGTTCAAGTAGCTGGATTTTTCTGTCTCTCTGTCTGTCATGCTCTTTTCACGAGAACGTCATTACGGCATGACGTCTAGCGCTAGATTAGGCCTCTACGGACGTGTACATCATCCCAGCATCCAGCAATCAACAGTTGGCAGTTGAACACCATGGACATATATCTGACTCCATCTGAAGTCTGTTAGTCGGCCGATGATGGGCTAAATGCCAGCCGCTAGGCATCGGGATGCCAGATTTAGTAAGATGGTAGTGTGGTAAGACGTGTTATTTCTAGCGCTAGGCTAGGCCTTCAAGGCGGCGTATTATTCATGACTCAATGAAAATTGCATTTTGCAACTTGAAAGAAAATTGAAAACACAATGTCTGATCCCTGAGAACATCAAAACGAATTGATAGTGTTGTTTTGTTGGCTCAGTTTGCAAATTACAAAAATTAATGCTGAGTTGTTAGCAGGAAACAAAATGTTTCTGGAATAAAAATGTTTTTGTTCAACTACCGCCAGCAAAGCGATTAGTTCAATACTTGTAGCCATAAAAAGGAGCCGAGCCAAAATGTTTGAGAGGCGTGCACATACATACAGTCCCTACCTGTATATTTGCATTTTTAGAATGACATTTATAGAGCCACCATTTGACCGTTGAAAATAAATAACTAAATAAATAAATAAGTAAATGCATTTTCAGTATCCAAAAAAACCCCCGAAATTCAGTTTCAGAAAATAAATTCCATTTGGTGTTATCAAATTCTGCAAGCATTACATTTAATTGTGCACAAGCATTGAAAAAATAATTTTCCCGTCTCCACCCCTCAAACCCCCATTGGCGTCCCCAGGCGGTGTATTTTGTCATCAGAATGACACGGATATGCGGGAAATAATAAAATGAAAACAGAGTGGTCAATGGAGCGTCATTGCAAATACAAACGCTTCACACCGAAATCAAAGTTTAAAGATGGGAACATTAAACCAGGATTGACCCAATATCAAATTCTGAGTTAAAAATCATCTTCTCGGTTTGACCTGTGACCCGAAGCCCTCTTGGGCATGAACCAGCAGTCAGATCACAAAAAAAGTGAGGCATTTAATGCACCCCCCCCCCTGCCGCACCCAATATTGTTTGCATGTACAAAATCTCATTCAAAAAATGTTTTAAAATGTGCCCGTTATTGCAGTTTTTGGTATTTGACCTCGCCACCCCACCTCCCCCCCACTGCAGGGTACTAGGGGGCGGGGCCAATCATGATATTATTCTTATGCAATTTTGTGATCATAACTACCTAGTTTGGAGAATTTCTGCGCAACCGTTTAGGAGGAGATAGCGTGACAGACAGAGAGACAGATGCCGATACAATACCCCCCTCCCCCTCCGGATTTTTTTTCTTTCAAAAAGCATGGGGATAATAAAATTGAAACAGCAGGTGGGAAAAATGTAGAAATTGGATCCATGGGAGATGTGACTTTCAAAATGATGCATGAATGCTAAATGAGGCCTTTAACGCATGCGCTGTAGGAGCGTTTTCAGCGATTCACTTCTCGTAGCTCGGGCACTTTTAACGTGACGTTGCTCGAACAAAACAATATCTTGTTGTCAAACAAAATCTAGTTGTGAAAGCTTGAACAAAACTTGTATGTCAAATAGTCTTTTAAACAGATAATTTTCAGCATTTAAAAAGGGTGGCAATTTCAAAATGGTTCATCATGATTGTTGCGTTTCTGGATGCAAATCGGACTCACAAAAATATAGGAGATATGAGGTGTCGAGTTCCTCATATTTCTCGTTAATACAAGCGAGCAGCCACACAAACAAAGAGGAAGAGCCAAAAAGAAATGAACAATGCAGCTCATGGCTGTGGACGTCGCACCAGTATAGTCATCATTCATGCATAACGATTAACTACTTTGCTTGATAAAAAGTCATTTATGAGGTCGTTTCTGCCACCACCAATGTCAAACTACTTTCAACTGGCTAACCTCAACACTCCGGAGGTTTTCCACTGTGTTAAATGAGTAGCAACATGCTAAGGGAAGTTAAACAGTGAGGCAATTGGTTTCTCGGTACGTCATTTCAGCCGAAGTGCAGGGAGTGCACACATCGGACGCATGGAACTAACATATGCTTGTCATTGTGTTCAACCAAGCTACGTCCACCCTGCACTTCCATCATCGAAGCAATCAGTATTTACTGCGAGCCTGCAAGGCTTGAGCTGTTATGGGCAGCTGCTCAAATAAAAAAACATCTGCAAGATGCAAGAGCCTCTGGGAGCTAGTTTTG
>NC_140962.1:120967912-120970412 GCF_056783735.1 Eptatretus burgeri | reverse complement strand
CTGGCCGGCACAGGCCTTGAAGAAAACAGCCAGCTGCAGATGAAGTGGCCGGCACAGGCCTTGAAGCAAAACACGGCCAGCCGATGGCACAGGCCTTGCAGCAAAACAACAGCTGCCGATGAAGTTGGCCGGCCTCCGCCTCGAAGAAAAACACGGCCAGCCGATGGAGTTGGCTAGCCTTTGCCGTTCAGTGGAGGTTGATGGAGGGAGTGCGGTGGTGCTGGCCACTGGGAAGGCGGGCTTGGACCTACCTACCTGTCTCCCTCCCAACCTATCGCCTTTGCCTGTCACTGTACATACCCACTCCCTTAATTTGTCAAACCCCAATTTAGCCCCAACTTAATTTTTTTCTGTTGTTTTTATGTTTACTCCCCCACTATAAATCGTCCCCTAACCCCCTTTATCGTCCTTGTTCGGCTAACCTATCCTGTCACCTAGCCTACTCCCAACCCCTACGTTCCCTTCCCGGAGGGGAATAAGGGAGAGCTAGCGTCCTGTGTCGAGGCCCGACGAAGCCCCAGAATGGCCTCCCCAGAGTTCGGCGATCTTACCCAAAGTGGGTCCAGCGGCCCACAACGACAGCGAGGGGATGGATGGTGCGGAGGGGTACATCTCCTAATCTACCCTAACCATTTAACAGTTAAACTACCCCGGGGCTTTCAACAAGCGCCTCTCGCTTAAACTATTGGTTCTAACAACCCAGATTCCCGTCGCCTGTGTTGGTGTCCTCACAATTTCGGGCCTCGCCCCACCCTTTCTCTCTCTCCGTGCCCTCACACGGTCTCCTGGCTGGGACACGTGGCTCACTTTGGCAGGCACGACCCTCTGCCGATTCTCCCGCTATGGCACCCCGGGCACTACACTGCCTCCGAGCCTACCAGCTCCCTAACACCGGGGAGTGCCCCCATGGCACCTCCCCTGAAACGCACACGTGGCAGGCCGGCCTCCCGGGCCCCTTTCCGAGGGTCACCCGTGCCCACTACACTGCCCACGCGGCTAATGGCGCCCGGGCCCCCGCACCAACCAGGCGCACCCGCGCCCACTACTCTATCCCGGCCCCCCATGGGCCCATGGCCTACCGCGGCCGACTAGCCTGGTGCCCGGGGTACCCACTCAGCGATACTCACCTTTCGCAGCCACGCTCCCAAGCCCGTCAACAGGGCTCCTGCACCCCTCCAAATGGGTCTCGAGCCTACTTTCCCACCAACAACAAAACGACTTCCATTTTTCAATTTGACTAACCCAGCTAACTCACTCTACACTGACCCCGGGGTCCCTTGGGCGGGAGTCACTCCTCCCCCCAATCACTCATCGCACCATGCATTCCCCATTCACTCCATACACACAGACCCGCTGGCCTCACTCACTCATCATGTATCACCTCCCAACTCTTCAACACACACACCGCTGAACTCTGCCATCCTTCTAACTACCTCCCCTAACTAACTCGTGCTCCCACGTCGTCCCTTAAACTAGTAGCACGTTCCTTTTAACCTACGTAGCTAAACTACGTCCCCACTACACATCCACAATTCTGTCACTGTCTCCAAAATAATCCCATTTTATTTCCCAACCTAAATCTCGCTACAATCCCTCTAACTAATCCATTCCACGGACTCCATGAGGACTTACCCCCGCCCCATGGAGTCGGTCTAACTAAGCTAACCCTTCCCCCTAACTAGTTTCCATCCTGTGCCCAGGGTAAGGGGGTCTTTCACCCCTTGCCCAGGAATCCTGTGCACCCGAAAGTGAGGCTTGCTTTTTCCTTTTTTTTTTTTCATGCGCAGCACCTGCGCGGCAACTCAGAGCTCACGCACTTTGCACCTGTCCGTGACGTCATGCAGCTGCACGTGTTCCTCGTCCCTCCTTGGACGGGACCATCCGGCAGAGATACCCCTCCTGCCGGATTCCAACCCCACGTGCAGCCATGACGTCACCGTGCGCATAAAAAAAAAACAAGCCACACGTCTCGAGGGGTTCCCCACGCGAACACATGTGCTTTGCCCGTTGGAGCTGAACACACACGATCGCGTGGAGAACCCGTCCGGTCCAAATCCATTTACCTGCCTAAACTTTGTCCGTCCGCGGGATCGGCAAATCCACCGCGTGCGTTTCCGGACCGGGACTTCACTCTCGCAAGCGAGCACGTGGTGGTCTCGTGCGTTGCACAGCACGAACCGCGTGCTCACTGCTGGGTGAACCCGGCACGGTCCTCGAAACAGCTACAGCCGCTACCCGGCTTTCTCTCCTCTGTCGCCGTCGTCGCCATTCGACCCACGCACACCTGCGTGTCACGACGCACACAGTCCACACCATTACATTCACACCGGGAGACGCGGCTGCGTGCTCCCGCATGCCAACCGACATCTCCCTCACATACCGCTCTCTCACACACACGGTCTCCCTGGCACACAGCGACCTTGCACACGGCCGTTCACTCACGCGTGCCTCACTACTCACACACGGGGTCGCTTCCACACACGGGGACGCACTCACACCT
>NC_140962.1:120945412-120960412 GCF_056783735.1 Eptatretus burgeri | reverse complement strand
TACTCAATTGGCATTATGGTAAAAGTGGACAAAGCAGGACAGATACCCATTCCTGAGATGGGGCTCCTTAAGATCAGAAATTATAGATAACTTGTCATCTCGATTAGAACAACGGACAAGTGATAAGTTAGAACCTGAGCCAGACATAGAAGCTTGTAGATTGTGGGAGAAGCCCTACAAATAAATGAAGTGGCTAGAAATTTGATAAAACAGAAAGTAATTAAATTAGAAACACAGGTTAAAGGGTTGCCACAACAAGGGATTGAGATTACTCCCGCCTCTGTAACTGCCTCTGAAATTGTAGTGCAAGGGCGGGAAGATCAGGGAAGCAATGCAGGTGATCCACCTGCGTGGGTCAATAGCACACCAAGTTTGTATCCAGACTTGGGAGGCATGGGGCTGCTGGCCACAGGTTCTGCCTTCCCGGTTCAAGAAATAACTCTGGCGGGAACAGGAGGAGTGCAAGCTCTATCAGTGTAATGACCGTTTAAAGAAGGCGAGTTGAGATCAATGAAGGAAAGTGTTCGATCTGAGAGGAAATGTAGGAGCAACAAAGGAGTTAATATTGCAGTGGGTTTAGACACACCGCTGCACGCATAGAGACATTGGGGTGTTTTGTTATGCAATGTTGTCCCCATAAGTAGGGTAAGAATACTGATTCTGGCTCACTTTTCCCCATGTAAATGAATGGGGGATTTTCAGCGATGAAATTTTTTTTTTCCCTAAAAAATAAATCCCCTTTTTAGCCCAAGGTATATTTATTTGTCTCCCCTTTTAACCTGGGGACACTTTTTCAAATCACCCATGCAATAAGATAAAGATTTGTTAAAGGTGATTCTAAAGAAATATCTGAAACGTCGAAGCCTCGGGACACTCTTTATCAAATAACCGATGCATATTGTTTAGCTCACTCATTGAACCCATAAACATTTGTTCATTCTCAAATTCCTTCAATAGTTTAATTTTCTTTGCACAATAATCCCCATCTAAAGTATTGAAAAACAAAACATTTGAATCTTTATATTTTTTAAGATACCCCTTTTGTGCCAATACGAAATGATAAACTTCTCTTCATGATCTCATCTGACCACCTCCTGAGTTGCATATCATTTTGAGATTGTAGTAAATTATTTTTCCATTGTTCAATTGATAACCATCAATTTTTTCAGTCCATTCAAAGATATTTATTATTTTCTTTACATACTCTAACTTATTGGTTTTTAAATTGATTCGCATATTTGTTTTATTTACCTTTGTTTTAGATATTTTTTCAATAAGACTTATTTGATATTTTTCACATTCATTATGTTTTCCATTTATATACCAAGACTGAGATTTTCTCCACTCTTTAGTTTGACTAATACTTGGTTTGACCATTTATATATTGCGAAAAAACGTGGCGGTAGCCCTTAAAAAACCCTAACCCATCTTCCCATCTTTAAAACACAATCTATTCTATTCACTCTATCATACAATACCCATATGGAACACAATCTATTTTATACACTCTATCATACAATATCCATATGGAACACAATCTATTCCATTATCTAAAATAAATCTCTTATCATCAAAGGCTCCTAATGCCTTTTTATTTACTTCTTCACTATATATTGTTGCGGATTTCGCGCCCGCCGGCGTGCGAACGGCCACGTAACTCGAATCGCGGCACGTCGCCCACCGGACGGACAATCCAGTCGTGACCCTCTCGGACTAACGCCGGGAACCAGTCACGGGTGGACCTTTCGGTCTCACCGCGATCGAGCCAATCAGCCCCCGCGTGGGATAGGGTTGCTCGCCAAATTCGACCTACCTAAGTACCCACGCGGAGGGTAGACCGGGCGATCGCACCTCGCCGCAGGTCGACTTCGGACACGGGCCACTTAAGCGACCCGTTCCGTACTATCAGAATAACCGAGCGGTGTTATCGTCGACCTCGACGGTTCGATTAATTATCGGGCGTATTCAGCCCACTACCAACCCTTTACGTGAAGCAAGATGAGGGTTCAATGGGGGAAAAGACGAAGCGAAGCGGGAGAACAGTTCAACAATAAAGCACATTTATTCGCGGCACACGGGAAGCACACAAATACAATTCCACCAAATGCACACAAAAAAGAAAACACAATTCCATTTACACAAAAAGCAAATATAAAAGCGAAAACAATGCAGAGCTAATACCGACTACCGAGCACACGGCAACACTTATACAATTCTACTTCACAGACGGCGCCGACAACACATACCCAAAACCAAGGAAAAGAAATACCCTCAAGGATGAGGCGGGCCTGAGGCCGAGACCGGGTCGCGCCTACCCGTCTGGTGATGAGACGCGGAGCGGCGATGGCGCCTCACTCCGCGGGCCTCGCGGACAGTGCCTGGCAGGGGGTGGGAAAGGGGCCCCCTTGGTCGCACTATCTCAGCGCGGGGGGAAACAGGAGGGGGTTGCTGATGCTCGGGGTATAGAGGATCTTTATTATCCCTGGTGTGCGTCTCCACCTCGGCCAGGTCGCGCTGCCGGCCTTCCTCGGGCGTGCAGCTCCCGGCACCGTCGCGAGCACCCCCTCGTCTGCCTTCGCCGCTGCCGCCTCTCCGCCTCTGGACTCTCCACCCTGGACTCTTCTTTGGGCTCTCCTCGTTCGACTCTCTTCAGCTTCTCCAGCTACTGCAGGCTTCGGGCTCCAGACTTCCACTCTCTTCAGCTTCTCCAGCTACTGCAGGCTTCGGGCTCCAGACTTCCACACTCTTCTCTCTGTTCCGACTCCTTCTCGTTCTGCTGACTGACGAACACCGTCCTTTTATCCCCCCGTAGCTTCGCCTTTGACCCCCTCCCTTTGACCTTTCACCTCGCTCCCCATTGGCCCGAGAAAAAGTGGGCGTGAAGGCTTTTTGATCCACAAATTTGCATATATCGATCATTCTGGAGGCGGGGCCAAATCGCCCCTCGCTCACCGATTGGACGGCAAAAAGTGGGCGTGTGTCGTTTTTGATCCGTTTTTGAAGCACAAAATCCGTGATTTTGTACACGCTGTTCAACGTGCGCCCTGCACGAGTCCAACACCGGTACCCACAGCGGGGCAAGAACGGTGGCGATGCTACGGTTGCGAGGTGTGACGGGAAGGTCGTGGCGGTTGTGGTGAAGCGGCGTTGTGGTTGGTGGTTGATGTTGTGGTTGTGGTGGTAATCATGGCGGTTGGTCCAAAATAAAGATAGTAAAAGAAAAACGGCTATCCTGAAGAGTCGCAGCTCGCATAAATGACATGTATTCCCACTAGACAACGGGTTTGGGCCTAACTACACATGCACTTACCGAGATACCTCACCTAAGGGACCTGAATGGTGGTTTGCTAATTTGGTAACCACAACACTACCCCCTCCCCTTTTTACAGACTCGTCCCGAGTCGTCAAATTTTCGTGTGCCATCATGTGTAGTTTTCCCCTAGTACATTTTACCCACGGATCCCTGAGTGCGACATTCATGGTATTCGTGTCCCCAAAATAAATAACCTGAGGGCTGCGTAACTATCTAAACAAACTTACTCATACGGACGACTTAAATAAAATTGCCGGCGCTAGGACATACATGCCGGGGGCGCACTCATATTTACAGTACATCTTAACCTTAACTTACAAATTTTACACTAAACCATGGCCCAGGATCATTGAACTCTGCAAAGAAAAGCAGTTAGCAGGGAGCCAGGCTGCCCACATGCAGTCTCTGGCTCAAACAATGCAGGTGACAGGGAACGTGGCTGGCTGCTCACACGCAGTCCAAGGCCTTCCCTTTTGAACTGAACTCAGTGAACCACAACGGTGCTTGGGCTGCACAACGCAGTCTCCGTGCCAGCTCAAGTGGCACACGCAATGAGCACAACGAATGGATGCATGAACGGTTTGAACTGAATGCAGTGAACCACAACGGTGCATGGGCTGCACAAACGCAGTCTCCGTGCCAGCTCAAGTGGCACACGCAATGAGCACAACGAATGAATGGATGAATGGATGGACGCAAAACACGGTGCACGGGCTGCCACTGCAGGCCCGTGTTGTAGCTGCCAACAGGGCAGTTCTCGCAGCTTGCAAACTGTTGCCTTGATCCTGGCGCCCATGGAAATGAACAGGGGGGGGGGGGCAAAGCAAAAATTGAACGGGGCTGGTGAACGTGGGCAGTGGGCATGGCATGGCAAAGGCAGCAGGCAAACACAGCCCGCAGAAGAAGGCCGCTGCAGGCAAACACAGCCGGCAGATGAACTGGCCGGCACAGGTCTTGAAGAAAAAACAGCCAGCCGGCAGATGAAGTGGGCCGGCACAGGCCTTGCAGCACAGCAGCTGCAGACGATCCAGCCGGCACAGACCTTGCAGCAAAATAACAGCTGCCGATGAAGTTGGCCGGCACAGGCCTTGCAGAAAAAACACGGCCAGCCGATGAAGTTGGCCAGCCTTTGCCGTTCAGTGGAGGTTGGTGGAGGGAGTGCGGTGGTGCTGGCCACTTGGAAGGCGGGCTCGGACCTACCTACCTGTCTCCCTCCCACCTATCGCCTTTGCCTGTCACTGTACATACCCACTCCCTTAATTTGTCAAAACCCAATTTAGCCCCAACTTATTTTTTTGTTGTTTTTATTTTTACTTCCCCACTATAAATCGTCCCCTAACCCCCTTTATCGTCCTTGTTCGGCTAACCTATCCTGTCACCTAGCCTACTCCCAACCCCTACGTTCCCTTCCCGGAGGGGAACAAGGGAGAGCTAACGTCCTGGTCGAGGCCCAACGAAGCCTCAGAATGGCCTCCCCAGAGTTCGGCGATCTATACACCAAGTGGGTCCAGCGGCCCACAACGACAGCGAGGGGATGGATGGTGCGGAGGGGTACATCTCCTAATCTACCCTAACCATTTAACTGTTAAACTACCCCGGGGCTTTCAACAAGCGCCTCTCGCTTAAACTATTGGTTCTATAAACCCAGATTCCCGTCACCTGTGTTGGTGTCCTTACAATTTCGGGCCTCGCCCCCCCAATTTTCTCTCCGTGCCCTCACACGGTCTCCTGGCTGGGACACGTGGCTCCCTTAGGCAGGCACGACCCTCTGCCGAATCTCCCGCTATGACACCCCCGGGCACTACACTGCCTCCGAGCCTACCAGCTCCCTAACACCGGGGAGTGCCCCCCATGGCACCTCCCCTGAAACGCACACGTGGCAGGCCGGCCTCCCGGGCCCCTTTCCGAGGGTCACCTGTGCCCACAACACTGCCCACGCGGCTAATGGCGCCCCGGGCCCCCGCACCAAGCAGGCACACCCGTGCCCACTACTCTATCCCGGCCCCCCATGGGCCCATGGCCTACCGCGGCCGACTAGCCTGGTGCCCGGGGTACCCACTCAGCGATACTCACTTTTCGCAGCCACGCTCCCAAGCCCGTCAACAGGGCTCCTGCACCCCTCCAAATGGGTCTTGAGCCTACATTCCCACCAACAACAAAACGACCTCCATTTTTCAATTTGACTAACCCAGCTAACTCACTTTACTCTGACCCCGGGGTCCCTTGGGCGGGAGTCACTCCTCCCCCCAATCACTCATCGCACCATGCATTCCCCATTCACTCCACACACACAGACCCGCTGGCCTCACTCACTCAACAAGCACATGCCTCACAACTCACCAACAACTCTTCAACACACACACCGCTGAACTCTGCCATCCTTCTATCTACATCCCCAAACTAACTCGTGCTCCCACGTCGTCCCTTAAACTATAGCACGTTCCATTTAACCTACGTAGCTAAGCTACGTCCCCACTACACATCCAAAGTCTGTCTCTGTCTCCAAATAATCCCATTTTATTTCCCAACCTAAATCTGGCTACAATCCCTCTAACTAATCCATTCCACGGACTCCATGAGGACTTACCCCTGCCCCACGAAGTCGGTCTAGCTAAGCTAACCCTTCCCCCTAACTAGTTTCCATCCTGTGCCCAGGTAAGGGGGTCTTTCACCCCTTGCCCAGGAATCCTGTACACCCGAAAGTGAGGCCTGCTGTTTTCCTTTTTTTCTCTTTACATGCGCAGCACCTGCGCGGCAACTCGGAGCTCGCGCACTTTGCACCTGCCCGTGACGTCATGCAGCTGCACGTGTTCCTCGTCCCTCCTTGGACGGGACCATCCGGCAGAGATACCCCTCCTGCCGGATTCCAACCCCACGTGCAGCCATGACGTCACCGTGCGCATAAAAAAAAAACAAGCCCCACGTCTCGAGGGGTTTCCCACGCGAACACATGTGCTTTGCCCGTTGGAGCTTAACACACACGATCGCGTGGAGAACCCGTCCGGTCCAAATCCATTTACCTGCCTAAACTTTGTCCGTCCGCGGGATCGGCAAATCCACCGCGTGCGTTTCCGGACCGGGACTTCACTCTCGCAAGCGAGCACGTGGTGGTCTCGTGCGTTGCACAGCACGAACGTCGTGCTCACTGCTGGGTGAACCCGGCACGGTCCTCGAAACAGCTACAGCCGCTACCCGGCTTTCGTTCCTTACATGTCTCCGTCGTCGCCTCCATTCAACCCACGCACACCTGCGTGTTACGACGCACACAGTCCACTCCATCACATTCACACGGGGAGACGCGGCTGCGTGCTCCCGCATGCCAACCGACATCTCCCTCTCATACCGCTCTCTCACACACACGGTCTCCCTGGCACACAGCGACCTTGCACACGGCCGTTCACTCACGCGTGCCTCACTACTCACACAAACCACACTACTCACACGTGGTGCTCCATTCACTCGCGCGGGGGCACTCACCCGCGGTGCCTCACCCACACACGCGAGGGCACTCAACCGCTGTGCCTCATCCACACACCGTGCCTCACTCATACACGCGGGGGCACTCACCCGCGGTACCTCACTCATACACACGGCGACACTCACACACGCGGTCTCTTCCACACAACGTCCCTCACTCATACACGCGAGGGCACTCAACCGCGGTGCCTCATCCACACACCGTGCCTCACTCATACACGCGGGGGCACTCACCCGCGGTTCCTCACTCATACTGGCCGTTTCACTCACACACACGGCCTCTTCCACACACGGTTCCTCATCCACACACGGTGCCTCATCCAAACACGGCGTGCTGGGAAGCACGCACTCCAGCACCATCGCCACCACACCACTCACACACGTGGTCGCTTCCACACACGGGGACGCACCCACGCCTTGCACCACACACACAGGGACAACCACACTGGGGATTCGTGTCCCCACAAGGGTCTCCGGGGCCTCTATACCCCCCAAGCTCTCCGTGCACCCGTCCACAGCACTCGTCCCCTCAACCTCGCAAAGCACGACCGAACTCACCTGGTCGTGACTCGCCTCAAGGGGGCATACTCCCTCCCCTCGTTCCTGGAGGAGGCCATCCAGGTGCTCGCACTGGGTCTCTACCCAGTCCGCCAGCTCACCCCTAATATCCTCCACTACCTCCGTGTGTGTGTGTGCGTCACTTACCCCATCTTCCTCGTGTAGTCTTTCCTCTATTTTTTCTAACTCCCGTGTCTCTGCCAACTCTTCACCCTTTACCTCCCTTGTCTCCACTATTATTTCCTTTGTCACGGCCTTCATGCCCGCCTGCAGGCATCGGCCCATGTTCTGCGTCTCACCCCGGAACTTTTTCATTTCTTCCTTAATGTTTGCTTCCATTCCGTTTATTTGCTTGTTCATTTCGTTTTTCATTTCATTTGTATTTGTATCCATCTTTTCGTTCATGCCTTTCATTTCGTTTGTATTTGTATCCATCTTTTCGTTTATGCCTTTCATTTCGTTTGTATTTGTATCCATCTTTTCGTTTATTTGTTTGTTCATGTCTTTCATTTCGTTTTTTATTTCATTTGTCATTGCCGCATTCATTTGTGCCAGCATGGTGAATAGCTGGGCCATGTCGGATGCACTCAAGTGAGCCGTTTCGGCAGGGGTTGGGGAAGGGTCTTGGTGGAGAGGGGGGGGAGGTGTCATACACCGCGGCCGCTGCCGCACCCACCTCGGGCCCTGGGTTCAGTTGGGCGAGTCCGTGTTCCTGCACAATCAACATTTCCTGCACGGGGATTCCATCCTGGACCATGGACTCTACATTATTACACATATACATTTCTAATACCCCCGGCTCCCGCTCGCCTTGAGACGCCATCTTGCTTCTCGTGAAGGGTTAATTTGCTCGCTCGTAATTTGGAGGGAATCGGGGGTCGCTTCTCTCACCCCTGGACCGATTCCCGTGAATTTAGCCGGAGACAGGAGAGCCCGTTTTCCTGTTCTCCAATACCAGTGCCGCGAGGAGGGCGATGAATTTGTATCGCACGACCTGACACCAGTGTTGCGGATTTCGCGCCCGCCGGCGTGCTGACGGCCACGTAACTCGAATCGCGGCACGTCGCCCACCGGACGGACAATCCAGTCGTGACCCTCTCGGACTAACGCCGGGAACCAGTCACGGGTGGACCTTTCGGTCTCACCGCGATCGAGCCAATCAGCCCCCGCGTGGGATAGGGTTGCTCGCCAAATTCGACCTACCTAAGTACCCACGCGGAGGGTAGACCGGGCGATCGCACCTCGCCGCAGGTCGACTTCGGACACGGGCCACTTAAGCGACCCGTTCCGTACTATCAGAATAACCGAGCGGTGTTATCGTCGACCTCGACGGTTCGATTAATTATCGGGCGTATTCAGCCCACTACCAACCCTTTACGTGAAGCAAGATGAGGGTTCAATGGGGGAAAAGACGAAGCGAAGCGGGAGAACAGTTCAACAATAAAGCACATTTATTCGCGGCACATGGGAAGCACACAAATACAATTCCACCAAATGCACACAAAAAAAAGAAAACAATTCCATTTACACAAAAAGCAAATATAAAAGCGAAAACAATGCAGAGCTAATACCGACTACCGAGCACACGGCAACACTTATACAATTCTACTTCACAGACGGCGCCGACAACACATACCCAAAACCAAGGAAAAGAAATACCCTCAAGGATGAGGCGGGCCTGAGGCCGAGACCGGGTCGCGCCTTCCCGTCTGGTGATGAGACGCGGAGCGGCGATGGCGCCTCACTCCGCGGGCCTCGCGGACAGTGCCTGGCAGGGGGTGGGAAAGGGGGCCCCCTTGGTCGCACTATCTCAGTGCGGGGGGAAACAGGAGGGGGTTGCTGATGCTCGGGGTATAGAGGATCTTTATTATCCCTGGTGTGCGTCTCCACCTCGGCCAGGTCGCGCTGCCGGCCTTCCTCGGGCGTGCAGCTCCCGGCACCGTCGCGAGCACCCCCTCGTCTGCCTTCGCCGCTGCCGCCTCTCCACCTCTGGACTCTCCACCCTGGACTCTTCTTTGGGCTCTCCTCGTTTGACTCTCTTCAGCTTCTCCAGCTACTGCAGGCTTCGGGCTCCAGACTTCCACTCTCTTCAGCTTCTCCAGCGACTGCAGGCTTCGGGCTCCAGACTTCCACACTCTTCTCTCTGTTCCGACTCCTTCTCGTTCTGCTGACTGACGAACACCGTCCTTTTATCCCCCCGTAGCTTCGCCTTTGACCCCCTCCCTTTGACCTTTCACCTCGCTCCCCATTGGCCCGAGAAAAAGTGGGCGTGAAGGCTTTTTGATCCACAAATTTGCATATATCGATCGTTCTGGAGGCGGGGCCAAATCGCCCCTCGCTCACCGATTGGACGGCAAAAAGTGGGCGTGTGTCGTTTTTGATCCGTTTTTGAAGCACAAAATCCGTGATTTTGTACACGCTGTTCAACGTGCGCTCTGCACGAGTCCAACACCGGTACCCACAGCGGGGCAAGAACGGTGGCGATGCTACGGTTGTGAGGTGTGACGGGAAGGTCGTGGCGGTTGTGGTGAAGCGGCGTTGTGGTTGGTGGTTGATGTTGTGGTTGTGGTGGTAATCATGGCGGTTGGTCCAAAATAAAGATAGTAAAAGAAAAACGGCTATCCTGAAGAGTCGCAGCTCGCATAAATGACATGTATTCCCACTAGACAACGGGTTTGGGCCTAACTACACATGCACTTACCGAGATACCTCACCTAAGGGACCTGAATGGTGGTTTGCGAATTTGGTAACCACAACAATATGTTATGTTTATAACTTCTTATTGTATTCATTTTCCTATATTCTTCTTTCTTATTCATCAAACAATTATAATAATTTCTAAAAGTTATTGATTTCTTTATTACATATTTCTTTATTCCCTTTAACCTCTTATCAATCTGATCACCATACTTATAAGCATATGCCTTTGCTCTCAATCCAATAAACTCACTCATTACTTTTCCACCCAACTCATCCTTAAACTTACCAATAACCTTTTCATTCTTTTTTGAAAATAACTCACTCTTCTTACTAAAATTACTTGCATCATATACTCCAATATTTTTCTTCATATCTTTATAAACATCGTCAGTTTTTATATCTAGAATAAAACTATCAGTGTCCATATACAACAATGGAACATTTTCACCATACTCTTTCTTTAAATCATTATACAAATAATCATACATCAATATCTTTGATAAATCAAGAACTGCTGTTCCAATATAAATTGGTTTATCCATGACAATACTTTCCTTTTTCATATGAATAGCAGAAAAGTTCTCTGAAAAAACCTCTTCTCTCTCAAAACTTGGTTTATTTATCAATCGAGAAGCTTCTTTCCAAGATGTTGCAAATCTAATGTTTTGCCTGTTTCTAACATTCTCCATTGTCTTTCCAAAGACAGCATTATTCATCAATTTATAGAATTCCCCTTCAAATTTTACTTTTGTATTTGTTCTCATATCTGTATTGAATTTAATATACTTTTTCATCCAAGGACTTTGTTTAAATTTTAAAACTCTATGAATATTAGCTACTCTCAACCCAGCAGATAAATATTGTCTCAAGTTCCTTTGATGCAAAACATATCCCTCTTTATCATAGAATGTTGTTCATAACTTTTCTGTTGATTTACCTTTAATATTAAAACTTTTATGATAATCACTTAACCATTCTTTCATTGGGGTTTCTTTCTCACATGCAAAAGGAAGATCTTTATGCTTATTATGAAGATCACTCGGGTACCTCAAATCAACTTCAAAATAATAACCTTCTTCTTCCTCATTCAATTCCTCTTGAGAAGAAATAACAATATTCATCAAAGCCTTTTCATAATCCTTTTCTTCCACCCACTCGAATTTACCATAAGGCAGAGATTGAGACATTGCCCATCCATACAAATTATTAGCATCAAAGTACATCAAATAATTAAGATCTTTTTCACTCTCATAATTTGGAAGATATTTATTCTTTGCTTTAGCATATCTTTTTGAACATACTTGTGATATCCCACCTCTCTTCGACTTCTCAATCATCAAAAGCATATCGACATCACTGACTAAATCTATATCTTGTTTTGTCATTTTCAACATTGCACTCCAAGCTAAACCAGGAGCTGTGAAATAGTGGGCAGGATCTAATCCATAACAATTTTTATTATGACAGAGTGATCTAAAAGCTTCAAACACATCAACTAACAATAAAACATCTGTTTTTAGATACAAATCATGATATTCTCCAAGGTTCTTTATTTTAAATATTTTCCAAATTTCTTGTGCGTGTTTATATTCCTTATCACTTATCTTTTCTTCATAAAGGTTATTATAGAAACTTTCTTTTGAAGGAAGTTGTGTTTCTTTAAATCTCATAAATGAATCCATATAACCATAAGGATAAATTCCCTTACTTGTAAGAATTTTCTCTTTACTTTGAATTTCATTCCTTGTTTCAATTTCCTCTCGAGTTAGAATTCCCTCTTTAATCAGAATTTCATCTATAATCAGAATTTCCTCTTTAGTTAGAATTTCATTCTTTGTTCGAATTTTCTGTATAATTAGAATTTCATCTTCAGTAAGAATTTCTTCATTAATTTCCTCATTAATTAGAATTTCCTCTTTACTTTGAATTCTCTCTTTAATCTGAATTTCCTCTTTAGTTAGAATTTCCTCTTTTGGAAAGAATGAATTAAGATTTGGAAAAGAGCCCGTAGAGCTTAGATTTGATGCGAGGTTGGCTGGTGGTGTTCCCATAAACTTGTAAGAATCAAGAAACCGAATACGAGTTATAGGTTTTGTGAATATCATTTTTATAAATGAAATATACTTTTGACTTGTGTTTGTTATGGCAGAAATATTCCCTGGTGTTTTTGAAAGTTCATTTATAAATAGATGTGTATCATAGTTGGCGCTGTTGTGAAGAAAGACTGGAATAAAAGAAGGTAATTTATAATTAAGATTACAACAGGAATGAGCGGGACCTCTATATTTACCAGTAAGATGACAATGATCCCTAACTTTAGACTCCTTAATTTCTCCCTCACAAATATGACAGATATTGTTCTTTCTAAATTCTAATTTTTCTTCTTTGGTTAATTTCATCGGTTCATTTGTTTCTTTCATTAATTTAGTGAGTCTTATACAATCCTTATCTAATCGTTTTACAAACTCTTGTGAAGCATTTTTTCCACTATAATGTTCAAGTTTATTATACTTTTCTCCAACAGATGATTTGATATAATAACAGAAACCACAAGGAATATGTTTTTGATATTTATTTGTATATGATTCTTTTGGATTAGGAGAAGCAGTATTTATCTTTTTAAGGATACACTCAAAATCAGCGTATATCACAAATGGGTGCATGATAGATTTATTATAATCTTCAAAAGAAATCTTTTCACCAGGTTTAGGCATTGTAATTACAGCTGATTTATGATTACAATATTTTGAATGTTGTTCCAATCGTTCTTTTGTATGAAATGAATTAAGACATCGCTTACAAGGATATATTTTGTTTGCTGTTCTGAATACCTGAGAAGAGATTAATCTTGATAAATTATTGATGTATGTGTAATGTGAATTCTTTCCAACACTAAAATATAAAAGATCAATGTGTGTTTCTTCATTTTTATAGTTGTTTGAAATTTTTAATATTTGAACTTTGTTTGTATCCGTTAATCCATATACATTAATAGAAAGATTATTCTTTTTCTCAAATTTAGGAATATCTGTTAGTGGCATTGGGAATTTAAAATATTTAATGTCCAAGGTATTCTCATATTTCATATATTGTTTTACTCTTTCTGAATTACATTTTGGTGGATGTAAGTGAGCAAGAACAGACCAGAGAAAACATTTATTATCATTTTGCTTAATATTAACAACTGCCTTCTTTCGTTTTATTTATTTTGGCAATTCAATATAAGAAGAAGCTTTAAGAGGGTTTGATTTTAGAATGTGTATATCTAAAAAGATGATTTTTTTAATATTGAATCCACTTCCTACCACTGTATTATCAACATCCTCCTCTTGTCTTGATAGTTATTCATAAACCCCACTATTCAAAAAATCTTGAAATGATGTTATAAAATGAAGATCTGTTCTCATATAAGGAGTTTGTTCTTCATCTTGTCTTTTCATATTCATTTTCACTCCCATATAAAACGTTAAGGTTTTCATTTCTTTTAATGTCTTTTTAATAAATTTTTCAACATCAGGTTTCACTATTTCAATTGATTCAACTATTGATGATGGACCGGGTTCTCCAAATTGAAAAATCCTTATTTTTATATGCCCTTTAAATGCCCCATCAGTGTTTTCAATATAATAGTCTCCCTTTACTTTAAACTCATTTTTCTTGTGTTTTTGTGATTGAAGATGTCTATTATAACTACTCTTCAAAACATCCTTTGAGCAGATATCACAATGTTTTCTTTCCAACTCAAGAGGAGATATTTGATGAAATAGATTAAATGTGTGTTTGTTGGTTCGGAGGTGTTTTCTATGTTTATATTTGTGATTACAAACATCACAGTACGTTGTCTTCACCATATTTATATAATAAAACTTTGCTTAAACTAAAATTTTCTTGATGAAAATTTCGTTTATTTTACAGATGAATCTGTGCTGAAACTAAAATTTTCTTGATGAAAATTTCGTTTATTTTTCAGGTGAATCTGTGCTTAAACTACAATTTTCTTGATGAAAATTTCGTTTATTTTACAGGTGAATCTGTGCTTAAACTAAAATTTTATTGATGAAAATTTCGTTTATTTTTCAGGTGAATCTGTGCTTAAACTAAAGTTTTCTTGATGAAAATTTCGTTTATTTTACAGGTGAATCTGTGCTTAAACTAAAGTTTTCTTGATGAAAATTTCGTTTATTTTACAGGTGAATCTGTGCTTAAAACCATTTTATCCTCCAACTTTTTCACTTAATAAATACAATGTTTCAAGACACAAAAGACAAGTTTCAATCAATCTCTTCATTTGTTAAAGATACTGAGAAATATGTCAAGGATGTAAAATTGAACAAAGATAAATATAACAACTATTGGATAAAAACAATTATGGTGGATATGATGAGTTCTTCAATTTACTTCAGTGGAAGGGCTTTTAGTATACCTGGAAGAACATCAATTAAGGTATCTCTAACAAAAGTTTCTCCTCTCCTTCTGGCAATATATTCAAAACTAGAAAAAGCAATGAAACAAGAAAAGGTATGAAAAAATAAAAACCTTATGGATGAAGCTTTAGAAAGAAAAGATAAGACCATCTGTAATATGCAAGGAGAAATTTGTATTTTTTTCAACAACCCTAAAGATATAAATCCTGATGAAATAAAGGATGTTAATATATCAGGTGAAATGACATTTCGTTCAATTGTAGTTAAGGATCATTTTAAAATTACCTTTAATATAAGAAATGTGGCAGTTGAATCTGTTAATGAAAAAATGTATGTAGATATCGATGGTAATGTTTTTTCTACTAATTAAATATGAGTCAATATTCTAATGAAGATTTTGAAGATTATGAGACTGATTATGACACCGAGAGTTTGCATTCAAACGATAGTTATGACACCGAGAGTTTGTGTTCAAATGATAGTTATGAAAGTATAGATGATTCTGAAAGTATCGAAGATGATATCGAA
>NC_140962.1:120932363-120937363 GCF_056783735.1 Eptatretus burgeri | reverse complement strand
GAAAAATATTAAATAATGTTTTCTCTGGTATTTCATAAGCCATCGAAGCGAAAATTTGCAAGTGCCTTCTTCGCTCAAGTCTGCATACATGGTAAAAAATTTTTACCTCAGAAGTCACATGGTTTGGCGGCCATCTTGGATAGAAAAATAGACCTTATCTGATTTACACGAAACTTCACAGCCTTGTTCGGGTCGACGATGGAAAGCAGAATTTAAATTTATGATATCATAGGTCACAAGGTTCGGCAGCCATCTTGGATTGAAAATGAATAAATTTTAAAAATCTTCTTCTCCAGAAGGGCAAGACAGATGAAGACGAAACTTCACACATATATTCCCCATGAGGTCCTTTCTCAAGTTTGTTAATTTGTTCTTGATACGTCACATGGTTTGGCGGCCATCTTGAAAAAACCCTAAAACCTTCAAACTTCTTCTCCAGAAGCGCTGGTCAGATGAAGGGCAGATTTCAGAAGTATATTCGGGACACGTAGGCGATATAAGTTTGTTAATTTCGAATGGATAAGTCACACGGTTTGGCCGCCATGTTGGATTTAAGAAAATATTGAATAATGTTTTCTCTGGAACCGCTTAAGCTAACGAATCGAAAGTTTGCAATTATCATCTACCATCATGTGTGCACGCGTGGTAAAAATTATGATGTCACACGTCACATGGTTTGGCGGCCATCTTGGATAGAAAAACGCACCTTTACCGATTAACACGAAACTTCACAAACGTGTTCCAATACCCAGTTGGAAGCAGAATATAAATTTGTGATGTCATAGGTCACATGGTTCGTCAGCCATCTTGGATTGAAAAATAATATCTTAAAACGTCTTTTTCTCTGAAACGACTGAACAGATCCAGGCGAAACTCCACCACTATGACCGCCTCTCCATGACAAATAAAAAGTTCTCACCCCCTTTTGAGGTACGACGCAACGTTTGGCAGCCATAGTGGATTGAAGGAAAAATATTAATTAATGTTTACTCTGGAACTACTGCATCAATAAATGTGAAACATCACCTTTATGGTGGAACAGTCATGCGGAATGAGGCTTTGAAATTTCAACGGGATCGGGCCCAGGGTTTGGCAGCCATGTTGGTTTTAAGAAAAATATTAAATAATGTTTTCTCTGGAACTGCTTAACCTTGCGAAGCGAAAATTTGCACTTATCGTCTCCGATCGTGTTTGCACATGTGGTGAAAATTATGACATCACAAGTCACATGGTTTGGCCGCCATCTTGGATTGAATGATAAATATTAATTAATGTTTACTCTGGAACCGCTGCTTCTATTTTTCCGAAACTTCACATTTGTAATTTAGCCGACATGCGAAACAAACGTTTTAAATTTCAACCTGATCGGTCACGCGGTTTGGCAGCCAGAATTATTTAATTATTTGAATCTGTTCGCCAGTAATAAGGAAATTGAACGCTTTGTGCTGCCCGGTTCGTAACTCGTCTGTTCCGCGCAGTCTCGAAGCAGGCCTGTGTTTGTATCACCATTAAATAATGTTTTCTCTGGCACCGCTTATCCGATAAATGCGAAACTTTGCGACTATGATTTAAGTCTCATGTTGTATCAGTTGTGTCAAAGGCGGACGGACTGGGTACCCGGTCATCACTGCCAGCAGTTATAAAGTGGCAGTTCTAGTTATTATTTTTTTTCTTCCGCCGTAAATTTGCAAAATTTCCAATTTTTTTCGCTTTAAATGCCATTTTCTCAGAAATGGGAAGACCAATCGACACAAAATTTTCACCAAATATGTATCTTTTTTGATAGCATACATAATTGATAATTGTGACGTCGTAGGTCGCGTGATACGGGTGCCATCTTGAAAAAAGGTAAACTTTGGACCTCTGTATCTCGGAAACCTGGGATAAAAAAATTTCGCTTGATACATTTTTACAAGCTCCATCTCAAGAATACGTGTGATTTTTCGTGACGTCATCAGTGAAGAGGTATCCCAGTAAAAATTCGTCAAGTAGAACGCCACATGGCAAAAATTTGAAATTTCTTGAGCGTCATCTACACAAAAATTCATCGTAGAAAAAAAATTTTTTGACGTCATCGGTGACGTAATTCGGCCGCCATCTTGTTTTTTAGTGTGTTTTTTTTTTTAATCTTCTTCTCCAGAAGGGCTGGACAGATTGAGGCGAAACTTTACATGCACATTCCCCCTGATGTCCTCCTTCAAGTTTGTTAATTTGTTGCTGATACGTCACATGGTTTGGCAGCCATCTTGAAAAAACCCTAAAACCTTCAAACATCTTCTTCTCCAGAAGCGCTGGTCCAATGAAGGCGAGATTTCCGAACTATATTCGTGAAATGTATGCGATGCAAGTTTGTTAATTTCAAAGTGATAGGTCACATGGTTTGGCCGCCATGTTGGATTTAAGAAAAATATTAAATAATGTTTTCTCTGGTATTTCATAAGCCATCGAAGCGAAAATTTGCAAGTGCCTTCCTCCCTCAAGTCTGCATACATGGTAAAAAAAGTTTGACCTCAGAAGTCACATGGTTTGGCGGCCATCTTGGATAGAAAAATAGACCTTATCCGATTTACACAAAACTTCACACACTTGTTCGGGTCGACGATGGAAAGCAGAATTTCAATTTATGATATCATCGGTCACAAGTCTTTTTCTCTGGAACTGCATAACCTGGAGAAGCGAAAATTTGCATTTATCATCCATCATCGTGTTTGCACACGTGGTGCAAACTATGACATCACAAGTCACATGGTTTGGCCGCCATCTTGGATTGAAGGATAAATATTAATTAATGTTTACTGTGGAACCGCTGCCTCTATATATGTGAAACTTCACATTTATAATTCAGGCGACATGCGAAACAAAAGTTTAAAATTTCAACCTGATCGGTCACACGGTTTGGGAACCAGAATTATTTAATTATTTGAATCTGGAAGCCAGTAAAAACGAAAATGAATGCTTTGTGCTGCCCGGTCCGTAACTCGTCTGTTCCGCTCCCTCTCGAAGCAGGCCTGTGTTTGTATCACCATTAAATAATGTTTTCTCTGGCACCGCTTATCCTATCAATGCAAAACTTTGCGACTCTGATTTAAGTCTCATGTTGTGTCAGTTGTGTCAAAGATGGACACGTCTGGGTACCCGGTCATCACTGCCAGCAGTTATAAAGTGGCAGTTCTAGTTGTTTTTGTTGTTATCCTTTTTGTTGTTATTGTTAAAATAAAGATAGAAAAGAATAACTACCTCAAAGATGAACAACCCGGCAACGAACAATGCCCGTTATACATTGGTGGGAAAGTCTAACCTGGAACACACACTTACCGAAATAACTGACCTCTGGGGAACCTGAATGGTGTTCTGTGAATTTCCACATCAGTAACAATATATTTTTTATATATATATATATATATATATATATATATATATATATATATATATATATTTTTTTTTTTATTGCATATTTATAAATATATTTTTGATTATTGCATATTTATAAATATATTTTTGATTATTGCATATTTATATATATATATATATATATATATATATATATATATATATATATATATATATATATATATACATACACATACACACATACATACACACGAGCGAATACAACCCATTGCTTTGCTGACAGGAATATTTAGAGTGGGAGGACGGAGGGGAGAGCGAGGTAGGTGGGGAGAGTGACGCCTCATTAAATGGAGGGATGAGAGAGAGAGAGAGAGAGAGAGAGAGAGAGAGAGAGAGAGAGAGAGAGAGAGAGAGAGAGAGAGAGAGAGAGAGAGAGGGGGAGGGGAGGGGGAGGGGGAGACGCGGGAGTTGAGTGCTGCATTTTATCAGGCGGGGGGGGGGGTGGGAGCGATGAGGGGAAATAAAGACAGAAAGGGAAGGAGGTTGGGGGGGTCAGCAAAGATAATGTTACGCTTGATGCACACACACACACACACACACACACACACACACACACACACACACACACACACACACACACACACACACACACACACACACACACACACACACACACACACACACACACACACACACACACACACACACACACAATCTCTGTATCTCTATCTCTCTCATTGGCCTCGACAATGCAGAAATTAAGACTAGCATCCATTGATGACAAAGTCTTTGATATCCCCCACCACAGTAAGCAAGGATTAACAAACTTTTGAAAGGATGTCTTGGGGAAAGTGTATGTGAAATTTTGCCTCAATCTGTCCAACCGTTCTGGAGAAGAAGGTTTTTAAAATTTATTAATTTTCAATCCACGATGGCTGACGAACCATGTGACCTATGACATAATAAATTTACATTCTGCCACCAATCCTCCAGTGGAATACGTGTGTGAAGTTTTGTGTTAATCGGATGAGGTGTGTTTTTCTATCCAAGATGGCCACCAAACGTGACTTGTGACGTCATAATTTTTACTCTGGATGCAGACATTATGGAAGATGATGGTTGCAAATTTTCGCTTCGTTAGGTTATGTGATTCCAGAGAAGACATCTCTATATTAATACTGAAGGACCAATTTTGTGCCTCTCCGTGCGGTCGCGTCACGTTTTTCTCGGTACTGTGACCTGGACTGAAAGAAACTTCGTACCTGTAAGAGTGCATCGCACATAGTGGCAATAGTCAACCTTCAACTCTGAAGCATCTATATATTAATACTGAAGGACCAATTTTGTGCTACTCCGAGCGGTCACGTCACATTTTTCTCGGTACTGTGACCTGAGAAGTTTTGACACGGTGTACGTCAAAGTAGACACGTGCACAAATCAGGGGACTTCTTCACAAGGAATATTGTGCATCAAAAATGTCGTGTACAGCGACGTTTTGTAGGTCTCATTAGGTAAGTCCATGGAGTACATCGTCTGGGATCCGGCTCTTACGAGAGCCGCCACTGGTTGTCATATTGGGCTCATGGAACGGAATCCGTCTGACGGGGTTTCGGCGAGTTATTTAATATTTTTCTTGAATCCAACATGGC
>NC_140962.1:120922363-120927363 GCF_056783735.1 Eptatretus burgeri | reverse complement strand
GATCGAGAGAGAGAGAGAGATCGAGAGAGAGAGATCGAGAGAGAGAGAGATCGAGAGAGAGAGAGATCGAGAGAGAGAGAGAGAGAGAGATCGAGAGAGAGAGAGAGAGATCGAGAGAGATCGAGAGAGATCGAGAGATATCGAGAGAGATCTGGAGAGAGAGAGAGAGAGAGAGATCTGGAGAGATCTGGAGAGAGAGAGAGAGAGCGAGAGAGATCTGGAGAGAGAGAGAGAGAGAGAGATCGAGAGAGAGAGAGAGAGATCGAGAGAGAGAGAGAGAGAGATCGAGAGAGAGAGAGAGAGATCGAGAGAGAGAGAGAGAGATCGAGAGAGAGATCGAGAGAGAGATCGAGAGAGAGAGAGAGAGAGATCGAGAGAGAGAGAGAGAGATCGAGAGAGAGAGATCGAGAGAGAGAGAGAGAGAGATCGAGAGAGAGAGAGAGAGAGATCGAGAGAGAGAGAGAGATCGAGAGAGAGAGAGAGATCGAGAGAGAGAGAGAGATCGAGAGAGAGAGAGAGATCGAGAGAGAGAGAGAGATCGAGAGAGAGATCGAGATCGAGAGATCGAGATCGAGAGATCGAGATCGAGAGATCGAGAGATCGAGAGAGAGAGATCGAGAGAGAGAGAGAGAGAGAGATCGAGAGAGAGATCGAGAGATCGAGAGAGAGATCGAGAGAGAGAGAGATCGAGAGAGAGAGAGATCGAGAGAGAGAGAGAGATCGAGAGAGAGATCGAGAGAGAGAGAGATCGAGAGAGAGATCGAGAGAGAGATCGAGAGAGAGATCGAGAGAGAGATCGAGAGAGAGAGAGAGATCGAGAGAGAGAGAGAGATCGAGAGAGAGAGAGAGATCGAGAGAGAGAGAGAGATCGAGAGAGAGAGAGAGAGAGAGAGAGAGAGAGATCGAGAGAGAGATCGAGAGAGAGAGATCGAGAGAGAGAGATCGAGAGATCGAGAGAGAGAGAGAGAGAGAGATCGAGAGATCGAGAGAGAGATCGAGAGAGAGATCGAGAGATCGAGAGATCGAGAGTGAGATCGAGAGAGAGATCGAGAGATCGAGAGATCGAGAGAGATCGAGAGAGATCGAGAGAGATCGAGAGAGATCGAGAGAGATCGAGAGAGAGAGAGATCGAGAGAGAGAGAGATATCGAGAGAGAGAGAGATATCGAGAGAGAGAGAGAGAGATATCGAGAGAGAGAGAGAGAGAGATCGAGAGAGAGAGATCGAGAGAGATCGAGAGAGATCGAGAGAGATCGAGAGATATCGAGAGAGATCGAGAGATAGAGAGAGAGATCGAGAGATAGATCGAGAGATCGAGAGAGATCGAGAGAGAGATCGAGAGAGAGAGAGAGATCGAGAGAGAGAGAGAGATCGAGAGAGAGAGAGAGATCGAGAGAGAGAGAGATCGAGAGAGAGAGAGATCGAGAGAGAGAGAGATCGAGAGAGATCGAGAGATCGAGAGAGATCGAGAGATCGAGAGAGAGATCGAGAGATCGAGAGAGATCGAGAGATCGAGAGAGAGATCGAGAGAGAGATCGAGAGAGAGAGATCGAGAGATCGAGAGAGAGATCGAGAGAGAGAGATCGAGAGATCGAGAGAGAGATCGAGAGAGAGAGATCGAGAGATCGAGAGATCGAGAGAGAGATCGAGAGAGAGAGAGAGAGAGAGATCGAGAGAGAGAGAGAGATCGAGAGAGAGAGATCGAGAGAGAGATCGAGAGATCGAGAGAGAGAGAGAGAGAGAGATCGAGAGAGAGATCGAGAGATCGAGAGAGAGATCGAGAGAGAGAGAGATCGAGAGAGAGAGAGATCGAGAGAGAGATCGAGAGATCGAGAGAGAGATCGAGAGAGAGATCGAGAGATCGAGAGAGATCGAGAGATCGAGAGAGATCGAGAGATCGAGAGAGATCGAGAGAGATCGAGAGAGATCGAGAGAGAGAGATCGAGAGATCGAGAGAGAGAGATCGAGAGATCGAGAGAGAGAGATCGAGAGATCGAGAGAGAGAGATCGAGAGATCGAGAGAGAGATCGAGAGAGAGATCGAGAGAGAGATCGAGAGAGAGATCGAGAGATCGAGAGATCGAGAGATCGAGAGATCGAGAGAGATCGAGAGATCGAGAGATCGAGAGAGATCGAGAGAGAGAGAGATCGAGAGATCGAGAGAGAGAGAGATCGAGAGATCGAGAGAGAGAGAGAGAGAGAGATCGAGAGAGAGAGAGAGAGATCGAGAGAGAGAGAGAGAGATCGAGAGAGAGAGATCGAGAGAGAGAGAGAGATCGAGAGAGAGAGATCGAGAGATCGAGATCGAGAGAGAGAGATCGAGAGATCGAGAGAGAGAGAGATCGAGAGAGAGAGATCGAGAGAGAGAGATCGAGAGAGAGAGAGAGATCGAGAGAGAGAGATCGAGAGAGAGAGAGATCGAGAGAGAGATCGAGAGAGAGAGAGATCGAGAGAGAGAGAGATCGAGAGAGAGAGAGATCGAGAGAGAGAGAGATCGAGAGAGAGAGAGATCGAGAGATCGAGAGAGAGAGATCGAGAGAGAGAGATCGAGAGATCGAGAGAGAGAGATCGAGAGAGAGAGAGATCGAGAGATCGAGAGAGAGAGATCGAGAGAGAGAGATCGAGAGATCGAGAGAGAGAGATCGAGAGAGAGAGATCGAGAGAGAGAGATCGAGAGAGAGATCGAGAGATCGAGAGAGAGAGATCGAGAGAGAGATCGAGAGAGAGATCGAGAGAGATCGAGAGATATATCGAGAGAGATCGAGAGAGAGATCGAGAGAGATCGAGAGAGAGATCGAGAGAGAGAGAGATCGAGAGATAGAGAGAGAGAGATCGAGAGATAGAGAGAGAGATCGAGAGATAGAGAGAGAGATCGAGAGAGAGAGAGAGAGATCGAGAGAGAGAGATCGAGAGATCGAGAGAGAGAGATCGAGAGATCGAGAGATCGAGAGATCGAGAGATCGAGAGATCGAGAGATCGAGAGATCGAGAGATCGAGAGATCGAGAGATCGAGAGATCGAGAGATCGAGAGAGAGATCGAGAGAGAGATCGAGAGAGAGAGAGATCGAGAGAGAGAGATCGAGAGAGAGAGAGAGAGAGATCGAGAGAGAGAGATCGAGAGAGAGAGGAGAAGAGATCGAGAGAGAGAGGTCGAGAGAGAGATCGAGAGAGAGAGAGATCGAGAGAGAGAGAGATCGAGAGATCGAGAGAGAGAGATCGAGAGAGAGATCGAGAGAGAGAGAGAGAGATCGAGAGAGAGATCGAGAGATCGAGAGATCGAGAGATCGAGAGAGAGAGATCGAGAGAGATCGAGAGATCGAGAGAGAGATCGAGAGATCGAGAGAGAGATCGAGAGAGAGATCGAGAGAGAGATCGAGAGATCGAGAGAGAGATCGAGAGAGAGAGATCGAGAGAGAGAGATCGAGAGAGAGAGATCGAGAGAGAGATCGAGAGAGAGATCGAGAGAGAGATCGAGAGAGAGAGATCGAGAGAGAGAGATCGAGAGAGAGATCGAGAGAGAGATCGAGAGAGAGATCGAGAGAGAGATCGAGAGAGAGATCGAGAGATCGAGAGAGAGAGATCGAGAGAGAGAGATCGAGAGATCGAGAGAGAGATCGAGAGAGAGAGATCGAGAGATCGAGAGATCGAGAGAGAGATCGAGAGAGAGAGATCGAGAGATCGAGAGAGAGATCGAGAGAGAGAGATCGAGAGAGAGAGAGAGAGATCGAGAGATCGAGAGAGAGAGATCGAGAGAGAGAGAGAGAGATCGAGAGATCGAGAGAGAGAGATCGAGAGATCGAGAGAGAGATCGAGAGAGAGAGAGAGAGATCGAGAGATCGAGAGATCGAGAGATCGAGAGAGAGAGAGAGAGATCGAGAGATCGAGAGATCGAGAGAGAGAGAGAGAGATCGAGAGATCGAGAGATCGAGAGAGAGAGATCGAGAGATCGAGAGAGAGATATCGAGATCGAGAGAGAGATATCGAGAGATCGAGAGAGATATCGAGAGAGCGAGAGAGAGAGAGAGAGAGAGAGAGAGAGAGAGAGAGAGAGAGAGAGAGAGAGAGATATCGAGATCGAGATCGAGATCGAGAGAGAGAGAGAGAGAGAGATCGAGAGAGAGAGAGAGAGATCGAGAGAGAGAGAGAGATCGAGAGAGAGAGAGAGAGAGATCGAGAGAGAGAGATCGAGAGAGAGAGATCGAGAGAGAGAGATCGAGAGAGAGAGATCGAGAGATCGAGATCGAGAGAGAGAGATCGAGAGAGAGAGAGATCGAGAGAGAGAGAGAGATCGAGAGAGAGAGATCGAGAGAGATCGAGAGATCGAGAGAGATCGAGAGATGGAGAGAGATCGAGAGATGGAGAGAGATCGAGAGAACGAGATATCGAGATATCGAGAGATCGGGAGAGAGAGAGAGAGAGATCGAGAGATCGAGAGAGAGAGAGATCGAGAGATCGAGAGAGAGAGAGATCGAGAGAGAGAGATCGAGAGAGAGAGATCGAGAGAGAGAGATCGAGAGAGAGAGATCGAGAGAGAGAGAGATCGAGAGAGAGAGATCGAGAGAGAGAGAGATCGAGAGATCGAGAGAGAGAGATCGAGAGAGAGAGAGATCGAGAGATCGAGAGAGAGAGATCGAGAGATCGAGAGAGAGAGATCGAGAGATCGAGAGAGAGAGAGATCGAGAGATCGAGAGAGAGAGAGAGAGATCGAGAGAGAGAGAGAGAGATCGAGAGAGAGATCGAGAGATCGAGAGAGATCGAGAGAGAGAGAGAGATCGAGAGAGAGAGAGAGATCGAGAGAGAGAGAGATCGAGAGAGAGAGAGAGAGAGAGAGAGAGAGAGAGAGAGAGATCGAGAGAGAGAGATCGAGAGAGAGAGATCGAGAGAGAGAGATCGAGAGAGAGAGAGAGAGAGATCGAGAGAGAGAGAGAGAGAGAGATCGAGAGAGAGAGAGAGAGAGATCGAGAGAGAGAGAGAGAGATCGAGAGAGAGAGAGAGATCGAGA
>NC_140962.1:120799196-120911863 GCF_056783735.1 Eptatretus burgeri | reverse complement strand
GAGTGGTTTCTTTGAGTTAAGTCTTCTATTCAACATCTCTTCTGTTTTAAGATTAGGAGTATATTCACTGATATACCAACTCATTTCCTCAATTACAAATTTATTCTGTTCACCAAAAGCATTACCAACACCAAAAAGCAATCGATTTTCATTTTCATTCCTTTGTAGTTGAAATCTAATTTTAAGACCATACAGAACTTTATCATGATCACAAAATCCAAATATACCTTTAAGAGGAACTGCCACAGTAAAACTATTTTCTGCTTTTGTATCATCATTATACATTCCTTTCCTTTGAGTATATCCAGGGTCTGTGTTTGTTCCTGTTGACATATCAGGAATAAAACCTTCGACAGACCCCTTTCCCATTCTATCACTGAATGTATAGAGTGTAAATTTCATCATTTCAGATACAGCAGAGACATAATCAACCGCTTCAACTTCTTGTGTTCCAATATACAAATGCACACTATCAAACATTTTCCAGAAGAAATCATTTACAAGTGTAGCGTTTGTGTTAGTCGCAGCCTTAGTGAATTTAAATTTACACAACAAGAAACTTTCGGATAGATTCAAATAGGTTTGTTGATTATTTATTTCAAAACTTTTTGTACCATTCGTATTCCAGTCTGTTCCAGTTATTGCATTTACCTTGAAGTAATCTTTTTTAGTGGAGTTTGAGATAATAATAGTATCATCCAAATCATAGATACTATCAATTGCTTCCATACTTGTATTTATTTCGGAAAAAAGATGTTAAAACTTTTGAAACCCTGATCCAAGTATTTGAATTATTTTCTGTCGTTCTTGGGGGGACAACTGAGTTTTGCCTTTCTTAATTTCTTTTATTGCTTGTAATTTATGAGATTCCTTCTGGGCATCTTTTATGCTCTTTACAGCACCTGCTACATTTCCCACAGCAGAAGCAGTTGAACCAATTAGATCTTTATGTTGAAGAATAGTTGAACCAATACCCATTAGAGTATCAATTATCCCATCTCCTCTAAATTGATGTCCAACACCCCTTTGTCTCTTAGGTTTATAGTATCCTCTACCAAGATACATACCTTTACCCTTGTAGTATAGGGAAAGGAACATCCCATCCCCTGTAATTATTTTATATTTTCCCAACTCGTGTTTCCTCACAATAACCATCGTATTTATTTATTGGAAAACTTCACGTAGGTGAATTCTGATGGATATAACTTCTCCATTAAAAGAAATCATACGATTATCTTGGTCGGTTATCCTAAAATTTACTCTGTGTATGGTTTTTCCTGACACAGGGAGATAAACCAAATTTTTGGGTTCCATAGTGAATTTATAACCAATTGGGGTTGAGTATGCGCTGAATGAAAATATTGCATTTGTTTTTTTTCCATCATTATAAGCACCATCAATCAAATCACAGTGAATTAACACCGAATTTATTCCTGAGGATATTTGAATGGCATTATCACTGTAAAACGTCCCATTAGTTTCAATCTTTTTTGAGGAGAAACCCAATAACTCTCTAAATGAATTATCAATTGTGAAATTAACCTTGTAGTTATTTTTAACTTTAATCGTTGATTTTGAAGTATGTTTTTGAATGTCTATAACAATATTTTTTGGTTCATCACCCTGTTCTTTCATAAGACGAGCAATTTCGGAAGATATTTGAGAAATCTCATATGCTCCGGGTGAGACTGTTATCGTTTTGTATCCACTTCCGGGATTATAACTAAACTTGTCATTTTTATCAGTTATATTAAATAAGGTATTATAAGTTTCCATGGACAATAAAGATGCCTCATATTATTTTGTTGGGTCAAGTTGTTGTGGGTATGGGAATGAAGATGTGTGGTCGCTTGTTGTGAAATTAAAACTCAGGATTGTGCTTCTCATCTTATTTAATATGAGATAAAATGTCTTTATATTGAGATTTATTAATTATTTTCACGTTCATCAACTGGTCTAAAATGGCTGATGCTTCATTAAAACAATTGTTATTTCCAGCCTTCTTACTACCTAACAACAATAACAGTCTATTAACTAATTGCGATGGGTCATTTGGAAGAAAACTAATACCTGAACCAAGGATACTTAAAGCCTGAATAATGTGTTTCTCCTTCTCATTTTTCCTACTTTTACTAGAAATACTAACCCTATAATTTAGAGTGTTCAGCAGATCAATATATACTCTATCATCATTATTTTTCATATCCAATGGTTTATCAATATACTTTGATTCATCCCTCACAGTTGAACCTTGTCTTCCATCTTTTGTGAGAAGAAACATTAATCTCGGAGTTAGTTTAACAGGGGGTTGAGCAGAACCCAAGAACCTTAATTCATCATTAAATATCAATACCTTTTCTTGAACAAGATGAAATATTGCTGGTTGTTCTGTTGGAATGAGTCCTGCTTTGGTTTTTGAATCCGCTGAATATTCATTGTTTTGAAGAGCATTCACAATATAATCAGGGGGTCGATTAATCTCTTCCAGTTGTTGAAATAAACCTTCATCATCATATACCTTTAATTCTCCTAAATGCTCTAATTCTTCCTCCGTCATTTGATCAAAATCTTTTAACATTTGAAGTTTTTTAGGAGTATATTCTACTGTGGGAACTGTGGAAACATCTTTCATTTTTTCTTGGGAAGTTTTTCAAAGTGGTTTAAAAAATTTCTTTTGTTTTCTTTCAAATGCTTCTTCGCCCGTTAGTTTCTGTCTGCGTTTCTTCTTTATGTCTTCCTGCTGTTTTACAACTTTTGAAACCAACTCTTGATGTTCCTTAAATCTTCTTGCTCTTTCTTTTGCATCCATTTATTTATTGTAAAATATCATTTAATGAATTGTAAAGTTCAACAGGGAAATTTTCCTTTTCTTCATCATTCAAGTATATGTGTTCAAATAAATCCTTTTCTTTAAATATTTCATCAAATTCTTTATTAACATTAATGCGAGTTGTAATTTCTTCTTCACTAATACTTGCATCTCTGCTTTTCATACGTTTGCGTTGAGTTTCTTCATCAACATCAAAACCGAATGATAAAATCTTCACTCCGCTCAGATGTTTAATAATTTGTCTCGTTCCTTCTGGATTAGTTTCTAATATCCCAAGACCACCAGATTTTAGTTTCCTGAACTCACTCTTACAATGTGAATATTTTGTTGTACCAAGAGAAACCTCCTCAAATATTTGACCTTCATTCCTCAATCGCAACCGGACTTCCGGTTCCGGTTTTGAGCGGCAAGAGGTCTCCTTCGGGGCTCCCTGCTGACATTCTCAAAGTTAAGTTCCGGTTGTTATTTGTCCCGTTTTAACTGTTTAATTTTCTCACCTTCATGTTAATGTGTGTTCCTAGTTCGGTTTTGTTTCAAAAATCGTGCTATTTTGTGAGTATTTATGTCGACGTTCTCACCTGGTGTTTGAGGCCTAGTCCTAGGCTTGAGGCCTACCGGTTCCACTTGGTGTTCGATCGTTTTTTTTTTTTTTTTGTTTGTTTGTTTTTTCTCCCCATTACCTTCAATTTCTATCCTCCCCATTACCTTCAATTTTCATCCTCCCCACTTTCCAAATATCCCCCATTCTCCCAACTAATCTCTTTCTTATCTCAAAAAAAAAAAAATAAAAAATAAAAAAATAAAAATAAAAAAAAAAACCCAACAACAACAACAACAACCTTCTCCCGATTCTGCTACTTCTTCCTCTTAACTTCCTCCTCGTCTTCCTCGATTTCTTTTTTTTTTTTTTACACTTCCATGACCTAATCTGTTGAACTCTCTCATACATTAATATTAACAACAAAAACGATCTTATAATGCTTCATCTTCCTCTCTCACACATGTGGTACTCTTTACTGTTTCACAATGCACTACTCTTCTGCTATTTTAACAGACTGCTCTCATTTCGACCTGTCCTTCATTCCTTGCCTAAAAAATCCAACTATTACAGCGCTTCTTCTCTCCATGCTCTGAATTCGCCTTCATTGCATCCATCAAGAATTGTGTTAAATCGTATATCTGACCTAAAACTTTTAAAAACCACAGTTTGCCATGGATGCTCGCTTTCCATCAACCATTCTTTTTTCCAACTTCAGTGCCAACTCACCCCCCTCACCCCTCCCCCTCACTCTCAAAGCAACCATCCCACTCTTCTCCCTCCAAGCCTCCCTCTCACCTCTTTCAAAAATTCCCCCCTCACCTTTCTCCCACCTTTCATCCCCCTCACTCTTCCTTCTCTAAGTTGCCCCCCCTCTCATCCACCAACCTGCCTCCCTCCACTGCCCTCTCACCTCCATCTCTTCACTCCACCTCCTCAAATCCTCAACTGCCATCTTCCTTGTCTCCTGTCCCCCTCTCTCTCACAGCACCACAGAGCCTTTTCTCCTCCTCATTCGGCCCCCTCCCCTCGCTATTCTGCAATACCCCACACTCCTTCAGCAACCCTCCTTACCTCCCCCTCGTCCCTCGTCCGACCCTCCCCCGCCCCCTCCACCTCCTGCACCAAAAGCCTCCTCCCCTACCTCTTCATTAAAAGTGTGGACCTCAAATATCCGGGGCCTTCGCTCAAACCTTTCAGATCTTTCCATGCAGGTTGCCACTGACAAACCAGACATTATCTGCCTAACAGAAACTTTCCTCTCCCAAGACGTGTCTGACTCCCAAGTATCTCTCCCTGGTTACTCCCTCTTACGGTATGACAGACCTGAGCCTCGTCCTGGTGGAGGTGTTGCTCTCTTCATCAAAGACTCTATTCCTCACTCTCCCTGCACTGCTCTCACTCCCCCACACCCCAGGAATACCTCTGGCTTCGGCTTCCCCTCCACTCCCACCTCATGTTTATATGTGTACTGTACCGTCCACCGAACAGTGATGACTCCATCTACACCTCACTCTCCGAAAACATGGACCATCTTCTATCTTCTCATCCAAACTCTCTCTTCCTCTTATGTGGCGACTTCAATTGTCATCACGCCAGTTGGCTAGGTGTGGGTACCTCTCTCACCTGCCATGGGACATCAGCAAAAGCTTTCTGTGACTCATTGGGACTGACTCAATCGGTCAACTTCCCGACCCGGATCTCAACCAATGGTACTCCATCTCTTCTGGATCTGATTTTGACAAATTTCCCTGACAATATCTGCTGCTCTTCCTTCGCTCCAATTGGTTCTTCTGACCACGTCCTTATTAAAGTGGACATCTCTCTGGCTGTTATCAGAGAACCACCTCACCGCCGTCGAGTCTGGCATTTCACTCAAGCCGACTGGCAGGGTCTCCGAGCAGCCATCAAACTTACAGACTGGTCTCCTATCACTACTTTCTCAAACATCAACTCATCCTGGGAATTCTTTCAAAGAAACTTGCTCTCCCTCATGCACAGATTTATCCCCTCTCGTGTTCAGTTGTCTTACCCTTCCTCCCGCCCTTGGTTTACTGAAGCTTGTGGCGAGGCAGTTGTCCTGAAACAACATGCCTTTGCCTCATGGAAAGCAAACCCAACTGAGGGCAATCTCAGTTCTTTCCACAAAGCTCGGAACAAGTGTGTATCTACCCTCAGGAGAGCCAGAAAACAACATCTTTCTCATCTCAAGTCTGAACTCTCAAACCTCTCTCCCCTCCTCAAAATCCTGGTGGCGTTTAATCAAATCTGTTTCTGGTGTATGTTCCCCCTCCATCCCCTCCCTTACCTCAAATGGCCGCACTGCTGATTCCACACGTGATAAAGCTGAATGTCTAAACTCGGTGTTTGCAGCTAAATCTTGTGTCCCAAACCCATCACTATCTCTACCCACTTTACCCAGTCGCACCCAACTGTCCCTGGACTCTGTATCCTTTTCTCCTGACAAGGTGGAGAGCTTGCTTTCAAACCTCGAGTCAGATTCTGCAACCGGTCCAGACGGCATCAGCCCACGTGTCCTCAAAGCCTGCTCTTCTGCTCTTGCTCACCCTCTCTCTGTTCTATTCACCCTCTCATTTTCCCAAGGTCATCTGCCATCTGCTTGGAAATCTGCTAACATCACTGCCCTGCATAAAAAAGGTGCAAAAACAGATCCCTGTAACTATAGACCAATCAGCCTTCTCCCAATCATCAGCAAGGTTATGGAATCCATCATCGCTTCAGACATGAAATCCTTCCTCTTCTCCAATGGCTTGATTTCCAATCATCAATTTGGTTTCAGACCAGGTCACTCTACCCTAGATATGCTGCTACTGCTCTCCCATCAATGGATGGAGGTCCTCAATGCCAGACAGGAAATCCGAGCCGTATCCCTGGACATATCACGTGCTTTTGACACAGTCTGGCACCCTGCACTACTCACCAAACTCTCTGCCCATGGTATTCAAGGCCATCTCCACTCATGGCTCGCAGACTTCCTCTCCTGTCGCAGTCAACGTGTGGCCCTAAATGGAGTTCTTTCATCCCCTCTTCCTGTGCAGGCTGGAGTTCCTCAAGGTAGCGTTCTGGGCCCTGTTCTTTTCTGGTTTTCATCAATGATCTCTCGGACTCTCTGGAAAATCCTCTATTTCTCTTTGCCGATGACTCAACCCTCTGCCGTACCATCTGTCATCCCTCAGACCGGCAAGCAGCAGCTTCTTCGCTCACTGCAGATCTGGATAAAATCACAAACTGGTCCAACACGTGGAACATGTCTTTCAATCCAGACAAATCTCACACTCTCACTATGTCTCTTCGAAAGGACCGTTTACAAAACCCCCCATCCACTTTCTCAACAATCCTCTGGAAGAAGTCTTTTCTTTCAAGCTTCTGGGTCTCACGATCTGCCATGACCTTTCCTGGGAAAGTCACATTTCCAACCTTGCCTCAAAAGCCAGTCGCCGACTGGGAATCCTCCGTCGTGCAAAGTCCTTCCTCGGCCCTCTTGAGCTCCTGACCACTTACAAAGCTTTTGTCCGTAGCCTGATGGAGTACTGCTCTCCCCTCTGGGCTGGTGCTCCTGCCTCCCACCTTTCTCGACTTCACGCTGTCGAAACCAGGGCTTTTAAGATCATTGGCATCTCCCGCAATGAAGCTGAGTCTTTGGGCCTCTCACTCAATCACCGCAGGTTGGTCGGTGGTCTTTCTGTCTTCTACCGACTCCTCTCCAGCCTTGCCCCCCTGCTCTCTCTGCGATTTGTCCCAACCACATTTCCACAGGGCGCTCAAGGTCCGCCAACAACCCCCTTCTGGTAAAACTACCAAAATCACGAATCACTGCTCATCTTCACTCTTTCATTCCTCTTTTTCCCGCCTTTGGAATAAACTTCCTCACTCTATTCTTTCCCATTCTTCCCTTCAGGCTTTCAAAACAGCTGTTCACCACCACCTCTTATCTTCCCCCATCCAAATCCTCGATCTTTTCTACCCCCGATAATCCACCCAAGCCCACTTCCTTCAATTCTCCTGCTTTCCTTCCTGAAAGTCCCTTTAATGTCCATCTTCCCTCGCCATGTTCCCCGTCCCATCCCCATCCCTCTCCCTTCCACAGTTCACCTGTGTCTGTTCCCCAATGTTTTGTCCCTTCCACTCCCGCCCCTCTTGTCTCATGCCTCCTTGCTGTGAGTTGTGTGTTAGCTCTCATACGAGCCTCGACCAAGGTATACAAAAAAAAAAAAAAAAAAAAAAAAAAAAAAAAAATATGTTCCTCCACTGAAATATAGTGATAATCTTCACCTTTTACTTCTCCAGGTCTTATTGCTCTAGTTGTTGTTGATACAATGCGTATCACGGGGTGTTTTTCAAGTAAATTTACAATATTCTCATTTGTACTACACAAGAACCTTGATTTATGAAAGTTTTTTCCAGAAGCAGATTTACCCACAAGATTTACAATAATAGTTGTCATTTAAATATGTAATTGTTTATAAAACAAAAAATATATCCCTTAATATCTCATCTTGTTTCACAACAATATATTTATATTTTTCAGTCGTGTGCTTTATGTAATCCTCAAATTTCTTTTTACTACATAATGTAGAACAATTATCTCCAAAAATTATTGATATCTATTGAATTTAACTTGAATAAAATAAAAGTATTAGCATTGTTTCTGATGGAACGACGAGGAAGTTGAAAGTACGATTGACTAAGATAAATACAATTACAAGAAGAATGTCTCCCTCTTGTGTAGTAGCTGTCCATTACCGTTTGGTTTCTCTCATTAACACAATCATCAAAGATAACGAGGTTCTTTTTTGATTTATCCAAATCTTGGGGAGACGGTATATCATCCTTATTTTTTTTTTTTTTTTTTGTATACCTTGGTCGAGGCTCGTATGAGAGCAAACGCACAACTCACAGCAAGGAGGCATGAGACAAGAGGGGCGGGAGTGGAAGGGACAAAACATTGGGGAACAGACACAGGTGAACTGTGGAAGGGAGAGGGATGGGGATGGGACGGGGAACATGGCGAGGAGAAGATGGACATTACAGGGACTTTCAGGAAGGAAAGCAGGAGAATTGAAGGAAGTGGGCTTGGGTGGATTATCGGGGGTAGAAAAGATCGAGGATTTGGATGGGGGAAGATAAGAGGTGGTGGTGAACAGCTGTTTTGAAAGCCTGGAGGGAAGAATGGGAAAGAATAGAGTGAGGAAGTTTATTCCAAAGGCGGGAAAAAAGAGGAATGAAAGAGTGAAGATGAGCAGTGATTCGTGATTTTGGTAGTTTTACCAGAAGGGGGTTGTTGGCGGACCTTGAGCGCCCTGTGGAAATGTGGTTGGGACAAATCGCAGAGAGAGCAGGGGGGCAAGGCTGGAGAGGAGTCGGTAGAAGACAGAAAGACCACCGACCAACCTGCGGTGATTGAGTGAGAGGCCCAAAGACTCAGCTTCATTGCGGGAGATGCCAATGATCTTAAAAGCCCTGGTTTCGACAGCGTGAAGTCGAGAAAGGTGGGAGGCAGGAGCACCAGCCCAGAGGGGAGAGCAGTACTCCATCAGGCTACGGACAAAAGCTTTGTAAGTGGTCAGGAGCTCAAGAGGGCCGAGGAAGGACTTTGCACGACGGAGGATTCCAAGTCGGCGACTGGCTTTTGAGGCAAGGTTGGAAATGTGACTTTCCCAGGAAAGGTCATGGCAGATAGTGAGACCCAGAAGCTTGAAAGAAAAGACTTCTTCCAGAGGATTGTTGAGAAAGTGGATGGGGGGGTTTTGTAAACGGTCCTTTCGAAGAGACATAGTGAGAGTGTGAGATTTGTCTGGATTGAAAGACATGTTCCACTTGTTGGACCAGTTTGTGATTTTATCCAGATCTGCAGTGAGCGAAGAAGCTGCTGCTTGCCGGTCTGAGGGATGACAGATGGTACGGCAGAGGGTGGAGTCATCGGCAAAGAGAAATAGAGGATTTTCCAGAGAGTCCGAGAGATCATTGATGAAAACCAGAAAAAGAACAGGGCCCAGAACGCTACCTTGAGGAACTCCAGCCTGCACAGGAAGAGGGGATGAAAGAACTCCATTTAGGGCCACACGTTGACTGCGACAGGAGAGGAAGTCTGCGAGCCATGAGTGGAGATGGCCTTGAATACCATGGGAAGAGAGTTTGGTGAGTAGGGCAGGGTGCCAGACTGTGTCAAAAGCACGTGATCTGTCCAGGGATACGGCTCGGATTTCCTGTCTGGCATTGAGGACCTCCATCCATTGATGGGAGAGCAGTAGCAGCATATCCAGGGTAGAGTGACCTGGTCTGAAACCAAATTGATGATTGGAAATCAAGCCATTGGAGAAGAGGAAGGATTTCATGTCTGAAGCGATGATGGATTCCATAACCTTGCTGATGATTGGGAGAAGGCTGATTGGTCTGTAGTTGCAGGGATCTGTTTTTGCACCTTTTTTATGCAGGGCAGTGATGTTAGCAGATTTCCAAGCAGATGGCAGATGACCTTGGGAAAATGAGAGGGTGAATAGAACAGAGAGAGGGTGAGCAAGAGCAGAAGAGCAGGCTTTGAGGACACGTGGGCTGATGCCGTCTGGACCGGTTGCAGAATCTGACTCGAGGTTTGAAAGCAAGCTCTCCACCTTGTCAGGAGAAAAGGATACAGAGTCCAGGGACAGTTGGGTGCGACTGGGTAAGGTGGGTAGAGATAGTGATGGGTTTAGGACACAAGATTTAGCTGCAAACACCGAGTTTAGACATTCAGCTTTATCACGTGTGGAATCAGCAGTGCGGCCATTTGAGGTAAGGGAGGGGATGGAGGGGGAACATACACCAGAAACAGATTTGATTAAACGCCACCAGGATTTTGAGGGAGAGAGGTTTGAGAGTTCAGACTTGAGATGAGAAAGATGTTGTTTTCTGGCTCTCCTGAGGGTAGATACACACTTGTTCCGAGCTTTGTGGAAAGAACTGAGATTGCCCTCAGTTGGGTTTGCTTTCCATGAGGCAAAGGCAAGTTGTTTCAGGACAACTGCCTCGCCACAAGCTTCAGTAAACTAAGGGCGGGAGGAAGGGTAAGACAACTGAACATGAGAGGGGATAAATCTGTGCATGAGGGAGAGCAAGTTTCTTTGAAAGAATTCCCAGGATGAGTTGATGTTTGAGAAAGTAGTGATAGGAGACCAGTCTGTAAGTTTGATGGCTGCTCGGAGACCCTGCCAGTCGGCTTGAGTGAAATGCCAGACTCGACGGCGGTGAGGTGGTTCTCTGATAACAGCCAGAGAGATGTCCACTTTAATAAGGACGTGGTCAGAAGAACCGATTGGAGCGAAGGAAGAGCAGCAGATATTGTCAGGGAAATTTGTCAAAATCAGATCCAGAAGAGATGGAGTACCATTGGTTGAGATCCGGGTCGGGAAGTTGACCGATTGAGTCAGTCCCAATGAGTCACAGAAAACTTTTGCTGATGTCCCATGGCAGGTGAGAGAGGTACCCACACCTAGCCAACTGGCGTGATGACAATTGAAGTCGCCACATAAGAGGAAGAGAGAGTTTGGATGAGAAGATAGAAGATGGTCCATGTTTTCGGAGAGTGAGGTGTAGATGGAGTCATCACCGTTCGGTGGACGGTACAGTACACATATAAACACGAGGTGGGAGTGGAGGGGAAGCCGAAGCCAGAGGTATTCCTGGGGGTGTGGGGGAGTGAGGGCAGTGCAGGGAGAGTGAGGAATAGAGTCTTTGATGAAGAGAGCAACACCTCCACCAGGACGAGGCTCAGGTCTGTCATACCGTAAGAGGGAGTAACCAGGGAGAGATACTTGGGAGTCAGACACGTCTTGGGAGAGGAAAGTTTCTGTTAGGCAGATAATGTCTGGTTTGTCAGTGGCAACCTGCATGGAAAGATCTGAAAGGTTTGAGCGAAGGCCCCGGATATTTGAGGTCCACACTTTTAATGAAGAGGTAGGGGAGGAGGCTTTGGGTGCAGGAGGTGGAGGGGGCGGGGGAGGGTAGGACGAGGGACGAGGGGGGGAGGTAAGAGGGTTGCTGAAGGAGTGTGGGGTATTGCAGAATAGCGAGGGGAGGGGGCCGAATGAGGAGTAGAAAAGGCTCTGTGGTGCTGGGAGAGAGGGGGGACAAGAGACAAGGAAGATGGCAGTTGAGGATTTGAGGAGGTGGAGTGAAGAGATGGAGGTGAGAGGGCAGTGGAGGGAGGCAGGTTGGTGGATGAGAGGGGGGGCAACTTGGAGAAGGAAGAGTGAGGGGGATGAAAGGTGGGAGAAAGGTGAGGGGGGAATTTTTGAAAGAGGTGAGAGGGAGGCTTGGAGGGAGGAGAGTGGGATGGTTGCTTTGAGAGTGAGAGTGAGGGGTGAGGGGTGTGAGTTGGCACTGAAGTTGGAAAAAAAGAATGGTTGATCACTGAAAAATGAATGAAAAAACGAATGGTTGAAAAAAAAAAAGAAAAAGAATGGTATTATCACTAAGAATACAAGTTATCGGATTTGATTTCTTTTTACATCTCCGTGTATCACAAAATAGTTGAATTATATCTTCAATGTTATAATCATTCAGGTTTTTTTGACGTTTAAATAAACCGATTATATCTTCTTTTTGAAGACCAGCATTAAAACCTTGTGAGAGTAGTTGATACTCTGGTTGAAAACTCGACTTTGTGAAAATTATTAAATTATCATAATCTAAAAAGTTGGGAGTGAGGAGCATCTTTAAAAGTAAGCAGGTTTTTCCACATCCACTTGAACCAACTATGAGACATCTTAATGAATTTGGGAGATTTTTATGCTTGTTAAATTTTATCTTATTTTCCCAAATGGGTAAAAAATCATTCATTTATATATTTGGAAAACAGGTTATTTAATTTATTATTGGCTTTTTTAGAAACTCTATATTTTATCCTAAGTTCAGGTTTAATTTCAAGATAATCCATTATTTTATTTATACAATATCTTGTGTTGATATTTCCCTGAAAATTACATCCATGAATAATATATAACAACAGTCCTTTGAACATTTCTCTAATACGTTCAGTTTCTTCCCTTGTAAGGAAAGGTGTGTTATCACCCTCATACCTTACATTCATTTCTCTAATCAATCTTGTAAAGTAATTCATTTTTGGTGTAAATCTAAAAGAATTATTTTCCTTTTTATATTTTTTATTATCATTAATTAGAAGATAATCACAGAATATACATTGTTTATAGGCTTTTGACTCTGTGTTTAATCCCTGTCTTTCACACGCAGGACAATTCTCAAATTTGTCATATGGAGAATCAGGAAAGTCTAGCATATTTATAAAGTAAAACTTTACTTAAACTGAAATTCATCTATACTTTCAGTTGTATATTGACTCATATTTAATAATGTTACCATCGATATCAATATACTTTTTTTCATTACCAGATTCAACGACAACATTTTTTGTATTAAAGGTAATTTTAAAATGATCATTAACTACTATTGAACGAAATGTCATTTCACCTGATACATTAACATCCTTTATTTCATCAGGATTTACATCTTTTGGGTTGTTGAAAAAAATACAAATTTCTCCTTGCATATTACAGATGGTCTTATCTTTTCTTTCTAAAGCTTCATCCATAAGGTTTTTGTTTTTTGATACTTTTTCTTGTTTCATTGCTTTTTCTAGTTTTGAATATATTACCAGAAGGAGAGGAGAAACTTTTGTTAGAGATACTTTTATTGATGTTCTACCAGGTATACTAAAAGCCCTTCCACTGAAGGAAATTGAAGAACTCATATTATTTACCATAATTGTTTTTATCCAATAGTTGTTATATTTATCTTTGTTCTTATAAATTTTACATCCTTGACATATTTCTCAGTATCTTTAACAAATGAAGGGATTGATTGAAACTTGTCTTTTGTGTCTTGAAACATTGTATTTATTAAGTGAAAAAGTTGGAGGATAAAATGGTTTTAAGCACAGATTCACCTGTAAAATAAACGAAATTTTCATCAAGAAAATTTTAATTTTAGCAAAGATTTATCATATAAATATGGTGAATACAACATACTGCGATGTTTGTAATCACAAATATAAACATTATAGAAAACACCTCCGAACCAACAAACACACATTTAATCTATTTCATAAAATATCTCCTCTTGAGTTGGAAAGAAAACATTGTGATATCTGTTCAAAGGATGTTTTGAAGAGAAGTTATAATAAACATCTTCAATCACAAAAACACAAGAAAAATGAGTTTAAAGTAAAGGGAGACTATTATATTGAAAACACTGATGGGGCATTTAAAGGGCATATAAAAATAAGGATTTTTCAATTTGGAGAACCTGGTGCATCATCAATAGCTGAATCAATTGAAATAGTGAAACCTGATGTTGAAAAAGTTATTAAAAAGACGTTAAAAGAAATGAAAACTTTAAACTTTTATATGGGAGTGAAAATGAATATGAAAAGACAAGATGAAGAACAAACTCCTTATATGAGAACAGATCTTCATTTTATAACATCATTTCAAGATTTTTTTAAATAGTGGGGTTTATGAAGAACGATCAAAACAAGAGGAGGATGTTGATAATACAGTGGTAGGAAGTGGATTCAATATTTAAAAAATCATCTTTTTAGATATACACATTCTAAAATCAAACCCTCTTAAAGCTTCTTCTTATATTGAATTACCAAAAGAAATAAAACTAAAGAAGGCAGTTGTTAATATTAAGAACAATGATAATAAATGTTTTCTCTGGTCTGTTCTTGCTCACTTTCATCCACCAAAATGTAATTCAGAAAGAGTAAAACAATATATGAAATATGAGAATACCTTGGACATTAAAGATTTTAAATTCCCAATGCCACTAACAGATATTCCTAAATTTGAGAAAAAGAATAATCTTTCTATTAATGTATATGGATTAACGGATACAAACAAAGTTCAAATATTAAAAATTTCAAACAACTATAAAAATGAAGAAACACACATTGATCTTTTATATTTTAGTGTTGGAAATAATTCACATTACACATACATCAATAATTTATAAAGATTAATCTCTTCTCAGGTATTCAGAACAGCAAACAAAATATATCCTTGTAAGTGATGTCTTAATTCATTTCATACAAAAGAACGATTAGAACAACATTCAAAATATTGTAGTAATCATAAATCAGCTGTAATTACAATGCCTAAACCTGGTGAAAAGATTTCTTTTGAAGATTATAATAAATCTATCATGCACCCATTTGTGATATACGCTGATTTTGAGTGTATCCTTAAAAAGATAAATACTGCTTCTCCTAATCCAAAAGAATCATATACAAATAAATATCAAAAACATATTCCCTGTGGTTTCTGTTATTATATCAAATCATCTGTTGGAGAAAAGTATAACAAACTTGAACATTATAGTGGAAAAAAAGCTTCACAAGAGTTTGTAAAACGATTAGAAAAGGATTGTATAAGACTCACTAAATTAATGAAAGAAACAAATGAACCGATGAAATTAACCAAAGAAGAAAAATTAGAATTTAGAAAGAACAATATCTGTCATATTTGTGAGGGGGAAATTCAGGAGTTTAAAGTTTGGGATCATTGTCATCTTACTGGTAAATATAGAGGTCCTGCTCATTCCTGTTGTAATCTTAATTATAAATTACCTTCTTTTGTTCCAGTCTTTCTTCACAACAGCGCCAACTATGATACACATCTATTTATAAATGAACTTTCAAAAACACCAGGGAATATTTCTGCCATAACAAACACAAGTCAAAAGTATATTTCATTTACAAAAATGATATTCACAAAACCTTTAACTCATATTAGGTTTCTAGATTCTTACAAGTTTATGGGAACACCACTAGCCTACCTCGCATCAAATCTAAGCTCCACGGACTCTTTTCCAAATCTTAATTCATTCTTTCCAAAAGAGGAAATTCTCACTAAAGAGGAAATTCAGATTAAAGAGAGAATTCAAAGGAAAGAGGAAACTCTAATTGATGAGGAAATTAATGAAGAAATTCTAACTGAAGATGAAATTCTAATTATAAAGAAAATTCGAACAATGAATGAAATTCTAACTAAAGAGGAAATTCTGATTAAAGATGAAATTCTGATTAAAGAAGGAATTCTCACGAGAGAGGAAATTCAAACAAGGAATGAAATTCAAAGTAAAGAGAAAATTCTTACAAGTAAGGGAATTTATCCTTATGATTATATGGATTCATTTATGAGATTTAAAGAAACACAACTTCCTTCAAAAGAAAGTTTCTATAATAACCTTTATGAAGAAGAGATAAGTGATAAGGAATATAAACACGCACAAGAAATATGGAAAATATTTAAGATAAAGAACCTTGGAGAATATCATGATTTATATCTAAAAACAGATGTTTTATTGTTAGCTGATGTGTTTGAAGCTTTTAGATCACTCTGTCATAATAAAAATTGTTATGGATTAGATCCTGCCCACTATTTCACAGCTCCTGGTTTAGCTTGGAGTGCAATGTTGAAAATGACAAAACAAGATATAGATTCAATCAGTGATGTTGATATGCTTTTGATGATTGAGAAGTCCAAGAGAGGTGGAATATCACAAGTATGTTCAAAAAGATATGCTAAAGCAAATAATAAATATCTTCCAAATTATGATAGTGAAAAAGATAGTAATTATTTGATGTATTTTGATGCTAATAATTTGTATGGATGGGAAATGTCTCAATCTCTGCCCTATGGTAAATTAGAGTGGGTGGAAGAAAAGGATTATGAAAAGGCTTTGATGAATATTGTTATTTCTTCACAAGAGGAATTGAATGACGAAGAAGAAGGTTATTATTTTGAAGTTGATTTGAGGTACCCGAGTGATCTTCATAATAAGCATAAAGACCTTCCTTTTGCATGTGAGAAAGAAACCCCAAAGAAAGAATGGTTCAGTGATCATCATAAAAGTTTTAATGTTAAAGGCAAATCAACAGAAAAGTTATTAACAACATTCTATGATAAAGAGGGATATGTTTTGCATTAGAGAAGCTTAAAACAGTTTTTGAGAGAAGGATTGAGAGTAGCTAAAATTCATAGAGTTTTAAAATTTAAACAAAGTCCTTGGGTGAAAAAGTATATTCAATTCAATACAGATATGAGAGCAAATACAAAAGTAAAATTTGAAGGGGACTTTTATAAATTAATGAATAATGCTGTATTTATAAAGACTATGGAAAATGTTAGAAACAGGCAAAACATTAGATTCGCAACATCTTGGAAAGAAGCTTCGAGATTGATAAATAAACCAAGTTTTGAGAGAGAAGAGGTTTTTTCAGAGAACTTTTCTGCAATTCATATGAAAAAGGAAAGTATTGTAATGGATAAACCAATTTATATTGGAACAGCAGTTCTTGATTTATCAAAAGATATTGATGTATGATTATTTGTATAATGACTTAAAGAAAGAGTATGGTGAAAATGTTTCATTGTTGTATATGGACACTGATAGTTTTATCCTCGATATAAAAACTGATGATGTTTATAAAGATATGAAGAAAAATATTGGAGTATATGATACAAGTAATTTCAGCAAGAAGAGTGAGTTATTTTCCAAAAAGAATGAAAAGGTTATTGGTAAGTTTAAGGATGAGTTGGGTGGAAAAGTAATGAGTGAGTTTATTGGATTGAGAGCAAAGGCATATGCTTATAAGTATGGTGATCAGATTGATAAGAGGTTAAAGGGAATAAAGAAATATGTAATAAAGAAATCAATAACTTTTAGAAATTATTATAATTGTTTGATGAATAAGAAAGAAGAATATAGGAAAATGAATACAATAAGAAGTTATAAACATAACATATATAGTGAAGAAGTAAATAAAAAGGCATGAGGAGCCTTTGATGATAAGAGATTTATTTTAGATAATGGAATAGATTGTGTTCCATATGGATATTGTATGATAGAGTGAATAGAATAGATTGTGTTTTAACGATGGGAAGATGGGTTAGGGTTTTTTAAGGGCTACCGCCGCGTTTTTTGCAATATATAAATGGTCAAACCAAGTATTAATCAAACTAAAGAGTGGAGAAAATCTCAGTCTTGGTATATAAATGGAAAACATAATGAATGTGAAAAATATCAAATAAGTCTTATTGAAAAAATAACTAAAACAAAGGTAAATAAAACAAATAAGCGAATCAATTTAAAAAGTAGTAAGTTAGAGGATGTAAAGAAAAAAATGAATATCCTTGAATGGACTGAAAACTTTGATGGTTATCAATTGAACAATGAAAAAACAATTTACTATAATCTCAAAATGATATGTGGCTCAGGAGGTGGTCAAACAAGAGCATTAAGAGAAGTTTATCATTTCGTAATGGCACAAAAGGGGTATCTTAAAAAATATAAAGATTCAAATGTTTTGTTTTTCAATATTTTAGATGGGGATTATTGTGCAAAGAAAATTAAACTATTGAAGGAATTTGAGAATGAACAAATCTTTATCGGTTCAATGAGTGAGCCAAACAATATGCATCGGTTATTTGATAAAGAGTGTCCCGAGGGTTAGACGTTTCAGAGATTTCTTTCGAATCACCTTTAACAAATCACATTACCACTTTAGTACTTGAACAAATCTTTATCTTATTGCATGGATTATTTGAAAAAAAAAGTGTCCCCAGGTTAAAAGGGGAGACAAATAAATATACCTTGGGATAAAAAGGGGGTTTATTTTTAGGGGAAAAAAATATGAATAGCTGAAAATCCCCCATTCATTTACACGGGGAAAAGTGAGCCAGAACCAGTATATTCACCCTACTCATGTGTGTATTTAATCTTTCACATGTGCTGAAAACATGCATGTGTATAATCTTTCAAATATGCTGAAAAAAGCGTGTATTTAATCTTTCACATGTGCTGAAAACGTGTGTATTTAATCTTTCACATGTGCTGAAAACATGCATGTGATTTTAATCTTTCACATGTGCTGAAACCATGCATGTGTTTTTAATCTTTCACATGTGCTGAAAACATGCATGTGTATAATCTTTCACATCTACTGAAAACATGCGTGTATTTAATCTTTCACATGTGCTGAAAACGCGTGTATTTAATCTTTCACATGTGCTGAAAACATGTGTATTTAATCTTTCACATGTGCAGAAAACATTGTGTATTTAATCTTTCACATGTGCTGAAAACATGCATGTGTATAATCTTTCAAATATGCTGAAAACATGCGTGTGTATTTAGTCTTTCACATGTGCTGAAAACATGCGTGTATTTAATCTTTCACATGTGCTGAAAACATGCATGTGTATTTAATCTTTCACATGTGCTGAAAACATGCATGTGTTTTCAATCTTTCACATGTGCTGAAACCATGCATGTGTATAATCTTTCACATGTGCTGAAAACATGCGTGTATTTAATCTTTCACATGTGCTGAAAACATGTGTGTATTTAATCTTTCACATGTGCTGAAAACGTGTGTATTTAATCTTTCACATGTGCTGAAAACATGTGTTATTTAATCTTTCACATGTGCTGAAAACAGGTGTGTGTATTTATTCTTTCATATGTGCTGAAAACATGCATGTGTATAATCTTTCAAATATGCTGAAAACATACGTGTATTTAATCTTTCACGTGTGCTGAAAACATGCGTGTATTTAATCTTTCACATGTGCTGAAAACAGGTGTGTATATTTATTCTTTCATATGTGCTGAAAAAATGCATGTTTCATCTTTCAAATATGCTGAAAACATGCATGTGTATTTCATCTTTCATATGTGCTGAAAACATGCGTGTATTTAATCTTTCATATGTGCTGAAAACAGGTAGTGTTATTTAATCTTTCACATGTGCTGAAAACAGGTGTGTGTATTTATTCTTTCATATGTGCTGACAACATGCATGTGTATAATCTTTCAAATATGCTGAAAACATACGTGTATTTAATCTTTCACATGTGCTGAAAACATGTGTGTATTTAATCTTTCACATGTGCTGAAAACAGGTGTGTGTATTTAATCTTTCACATGTGCTGAAAACAGGTGTGTATTTATTCTTTCATATGTGCTGAAAACATGCATGTGTATAATCTTTCAAATATGCTGAAAACATACGTGTATTTAATCTTTCACGTGTGCTGAAAACATGCGTGTATTTAATCTTTCACATGTGCTGAAAACAGGTGTGTATATTTATTCTTTCATATGTGCTGAAAAAATGCATGTTTCATCTTTCAAATATGCTGAAAACATGCATGTGTATTTCATCTTTCATATGTGCTGAAAACATGCGTGTATTTAATCTTTCATATGTGCTGAAATCATGCATGTGTATTTAACTTTCATATGTGCTGAAATCATGCATGTGTATTTAACTTTCATATGTGCTGAAATCATGCATGTGTATTTAACTTGCATATGTGCTGAAAACATGCATGTGTATTTCATATTTCACATGTGCTGAAAACGTGTGTATTTAATCTTTCACATGTGCTGAAAACATGTGTTATTTAATCTTTCACATGTGCTGAAAACACGTGTGTGTATTTATTCTTTCATATGTGCTGAAAACATGCATGTGTATAATCTTTCAAATATGCTGAAAACATACGTGTATTTAATCTTTCACATGTGCTGAAAACATGCGTGTATTTAATCTTTCACATGTGCTGAAAACAGGTGTGTATATTTATTCTTTCATATGTGCTGAAAAAATGCATGTTTCATCTTTCAAATATGCTGAAAACATGCATGTGTATTTCATCTTTCATATGTGCTGAAAACATGCGTGTATTTAATCTTTCATATGTGCTGAAATCATGCATGTGTATTTAACTTTCATATGTGCTGAAATCATGCATGTGTATTTAACTTTCATATGTGCTGAAATCATGCATGTGTATTTAACTTTCATATGTGCTGAAATCATGCATGTGTATTTAACTTTCATATGTGCTGAAAACATGCATGTGTATTTAATCTTTCATATGTGCTGAAAACATGCATGTGTATTTCATATTTCACATGTGCTGAAAACGTGTGTATTTAATCTTTCACATGTGCTGAAAACATGTGTTATTTAATCTTTCACATGTGCTGAAAACAGGTGTGTGTATTTATTCTTTCATATGTGCTGAAAACATGCATGTGTATAATCTTTCAAATATGCTGAAAACATACGTGTATTTAATCTTTCACATGTCCTGAAAACATGCGTGTATTTAATCTTTCACATGTGCTGAAAACAGGTGTGTGTATTTAATCTTTCACATGTGCTGAAAACAGGTGTGTATATTTATTCTTTCACATGTGCTGAAAACATGCGAGTGTATTTAATCTTTCACATGTGCTGAAAACATGCATGTGTATTTCATCTTTCATATGTGCTGAAAACATGCGTGTATTTAATCTTTCATATGTGGTGAAATCATGCATGTGTATTAAACTTTCATATGTGATGAAAACATGCATGTGTATTTAATCTTTCATATGTGCTGAAAACATGCATGTGTATTTAATCTTTCATATGTGCTGAAAACATGCATGTGTATTTAATCTTTCATATGTGCTGAAAACATGCATGCATATTTCATCTTTCACATGTGCTGAAAACAGGCGTGCGTATTTAATCTTTCACATGTGCTGAAAACATGCGTGTGTATTTACTATTTCATGTGCTGAAAACATGCGTGTGTATTTAATCTTTCACATGTGCTGAAAACATGCGTGTGTATTTAATCTTTCACGTGCTGAAAACATGCATGTGTATTTAATCTTTCACGTGCTGAAAACATGCGTGTGTATTTAATCTTTCACATGTGCTGAAAACATGCGTGTGTAGTTAATCTTTCACATGTGCTGAAAACATGTGTTTATTTAATCTTTCACATGTGCTGAAAACGTGTGGTTATTTAATCTTTCACATGTGCTGAAAATATGCATGTGTATTTAATCTATCACATGTGCTGAAAAACATGCTTGTGTATTTAATCTTTCACATGTGCTGCAAACATGTGTGTATTTAATCTTTCACATTTGCTGAAAACAGATGTGTGTATTTAATCTTTCACATGTGCTTACAACAGGTGTGTGGATTTATTCTTTCATATGTGCTGAAAACAGGCATGTGCATTTAATCTTTCACATGTGTGGAAAACATGCATGTGTATAATCTTTCAAAAATGCTGAAAACATGTTTTTATTTAATCTTTCACATGTGCTGAAAACATGCATCTGTATTTAATCTTTCACATGTGCTGAAAACATGCGTCTATTTAATCTCACATATGCTGGAAACGTGTGTATTTAATCATTCACATGTGCTGGAAACATGTGTGTGTATTTAATCTTTCACATGTGCTGAAAACATGCATGTGTATTTCATCTTTCACATGTGCTGAAAACATTCCTTTAAATTTTATCTTTCACATGTGCTGAAAACATGCATGTGTATTTCATCTTTCACATGTGCTGAAAACATGCGTGTATTTAATCTATCATGTGCTGAAAACATGTGTGTGTATTTAATCTTTCATTTGTGCTGAAAACATACATGTATATTTAATCTTTCACATGTGCTGAAAACATGCATGTGTATTTAATCTTTCACATGTGCTGAAAACATGTGTGTATTTAATCTTTCACATGTGCTGAAAACAGGTGTGCGTATTTAATCTTTCACATGTGCTGAAAACATGTGTGTATTTAATCTTTCACATGTGCTGAAAACAGGTGTGCGTATTTAATCTTTCACATGTGCTGAAAACATGCGTGTGTATTTAATCTTTCACATATGCTGAAAACATGCGTCTGTATTTAATATTTCATTATGTGCTGAAAACGTGTGTATTTAATCTATCACGTGCTGAAAACATGCGTGCATTTAATCTTTCGCATGTGCTGAAAACATGCGTTTGTATTTAATCTTTCACATATGCTGAAAACATGCGTGTGTATTTAATCTATCACATGTGCTGAAAACATGCGAGTATTTAATCTTTCACATGTGCTGAAAACATGCGTGTATTTAATCTATCACCTGCTGAAAACATGCGTGTGTATTTATTCTTTCATATGTGCGGACACATGTGTGTGTATTTAATCTTTCACATGTGCTGAAACCATGCATGTGTATAATGTTTCACATGTGCTGAAAACATGCGTGTATTTAATCTTTCACATGTGCTGAAAACATGCGTGTATTTAATCTTTCACATGTGCTGAAAACGTGTGTATTTAATCTTTCACATGTGCTGAAAACATGTGTTATTTAATCTTTCACATGTGCTGAAAACAGGTGTGTGTATTTATTCTTTCATGTGCTGAAAACATGCATGTGTATAATCTTTCAAATATGCTGAAAACATACGTGTATTTAATCTTTCACGTGTGCTGAAAACATGTGTGTATTTAATCTTTCACATGTGCTGAAAACAGGTGTGTGTATTTAATCTTTCACATGTGCTGAAAACAGGTGTGTATATTTATTCTTTCATATGTGCTGAAAAAATGCATGTTTCATCTTTCAAATATGCTGAAAACATGCATGTGTATTTCATATTTCATATGTGCTGAAAACGTGTGTATTTAATCTTTCACATGTGCTGAAAACATGTGTTATTTAATCTTTCACATGTGCTGAAAACAGGTGTGTGTATTTATTCTTTCATATGTGCTGAAAACATGCATGTGTATAATCTTTCAAATATGCTGAAAACATACGTGTATTTAATCTTTCACATGTGCTGAAAACGTGTGGTTATTTAATCTTTCACATGTGCTGAAAATATGCATGTGTATTTAATCTATCACATGTGCTGCAAACATGTGTGTATTTAATCTTTCACATGTGCTGAAAACAGGTGTGTGTATTTAATCTTTCACATGTGCTGAAAACAGGTGTGTATATTTATTCTTTCACATGTGCTGAAAACATGCGAGTGTATTTAATCTTTCACATGTGCTGAAAACATGCATGTGTATTTCATCTTTCATATGTGCTGAAAACATGCGTGTATTTAATCTTTCATATGTGCTGAAATCATGCATGTGTATTTAACTTTCATATGTGCTGAAAACATGCATGTGTATTTAATCTTTCATATGTGCTGAAAACATGCATGTGTATTTAATCTTTCATATGTGCTGAAAACATGCATGCGTATTTCATCTTTCACATGTGCTGAAAACAGGTGTGCGTATTTAATCTTTCCCATGTGCTGAAAACATGCGTGTGTATTTACTATTTCATATGTGCTGAAAACATGCGTGTGTATTTAATCTTTCATATGTGCTGAAAACATGCGTGTGTATTTAATCTTTCACGTGCTGAAAACATGCATGTGTATTTAATCTTTCACGTGCTGAAAACATGCGTGTGTATTTAATCTTTCACATGTGCTGAAAACATGCGTGTGTAGTTAATCTTTCACATGTGCTGAAAACATGTGTTTATTTAATCTTTCACATGTGCTGAAAACGTGTGGTTATTTAATCTTTCATATGTGCTGAAAACATGTGTGTATTTAATCTTTCACATTTGCTGAAAACAGATGTGTGTATTTAATCTTTCACATGTGCTTACAACAGGTGTGTGGATTTATTCTTTCTTATGTGCTGAAAACAGGCATGTGCATTTAATCTTTCACATGTGTGGAAAACATGTATGTGTATAATCTTTCAAAAATGCTGAAAACATGTTTTTATTTAATCTTTCACATGTGCTGAAAATATGCATCTGTATTTAATCTTTCACACGTGCTGAAAACATGCGTCTATTTAATCTCACATATGCTGGAAACGTGTGTGTATTTAATCATTCACATGTGCTGGAAACATGCGTGTGTATTTAATCTTTCACATGTGCTGAAAACATGCATGTGTATTTCATCTTTCACATGTGCTGAAAACATTCCTTTAAATTTTATCTTTCACATGTGCTGAAAACATGCATGTGTATTTCATCTTTCACATGTGCTGAAAACATGCGTGTATTTAATCTATCATGTGCTGAAAACATGTGTGTGTATTTAATCTTTCACATGTGCTGAAAACATGCATGTGTATTTAATCTTTCACATGTGCTGAAAACATGCATGTGTTTTCAATCTTTCACATGTGCTGAAAACATGTGTGTATTTAATCTTTCACATGTGCTGAAAACGTGTGTATTTAATCTTTCACATGTGCTGAAAACGTGTGTATTTAATCTTTCACATGTGCTGAAAACGTGTGTATTTAATCTTTCACATGTGCTGAAAACATGTGTTATTTAATCTTTCACATGTGCTGAAAACAGGTGTGTGTATTTATTCTTTCATATGTGCTGAAAACATGCATGTGTATAATCTTTCAAATATGCTGAAAACATACGTGTATTTAATCTTTCACGTGTGCTGAAAACATGCGTGTATTTAATCTTTCACATGTGCTGAAAACAGGTGTGTATATTTATTCTTTCATATGTGCTGAAAAAATGCATGTTTCATCTTTCAAATATGCTGAAAACATGCATGTGTATTTCATCTTTCATATGTGCTGAAAACGTGTGTATTTAATCTTTCACATGTGCTGAAAACATGTGTTATTTAATCTTTCACATGTGCTGAAAACAGGTGTGTGTATTTATTCTTTCATATGTGCTGACAACATGCATGTGTATAATCTTTCAAATATGCTGAAAACATACGTGTATTTAATCTTTCACATGTGCTGAAAACATGTGTGTATTTAATCTTTCACATGTGCTGAAAACAGGTGTGTGTATTTAATCTTTCACATGTGCTGAAAACAGGTGTGTATTTATTCTTTCATATGTGCTGAAAACATGCATGTGTATAATCTTTCAAATATGCTGAAAACATACGTGTATTTAATCTTTCACGTGTGCTGAAAACATGCGTGTATTTAATCTTTCACATGTGCTGAAAACAGGTGTGTATATTTATTCTTTCATATGTGCTGAAAAAATGCATGTTTCATCTTTCAAATATGCTGAAAACATGCATGTGTATTTCATCTTTCATATGTGCTGAAAACATGCGTGTATTTAATCTTTCATATGTGCTGAAATCATGCATGTGTATTTAACTTTCATATGTGCTGAAATCATGCATGTGTATTTAACTTTCATATGTGCTGAAATCATGCATGTGTATTTAACTTGCATATGTGCTGAAAACATGCATGTGTATTTCATATTTCACATGTGCTGAAAACGTGTGTATTTAATCTTTCACATGTGCTGAAAACATGTGTTATTTAATCTTTCACATGTGCTGAAAACAGGTGTGTGTATTTATTCTTTCATATGTGCTGAAAACATGCATGTGTATAATCTTTCAAATATGCTGAAAACATACGTGTATTTAATCTTTCACATGTGCTGAAAACATGCGTGTATTTAATCTTTCACATGTGCTGAAAACAGGTGTGTATATTTATTCTTTCATATGTGCTGAAAAAATGCATGTTTCATCTTTCAAATATGCTGAAAACATGCATGTGTATTTCATCTTTCATATGTGCTGAAATCATGCATGTGTATTTAACTTTCATATGTGCTGAAATCATGCATGTGTATTTAACTTTCATATGTGCTGAAATCATGCATGTGTATTTAACTTTCATATGTGCTGAAATCATGCATGTGTATTTAACTTTCATATGTGCTGAAATCATGCATGTGTATTTAACTTTCATATGTGCTGAAAACATGCATGTGTATTTAATCTTTCATATGTGCTGAAAACATGCATGTGTATTTCATATTTCACATGTGCTGAAAACGTGTGTATTTAATCTTTCACATGTGCTGAAAACATGTGTTATTTAATCTTTCACATGTGCTGAAAACAGGTGTGTGTATTTATTCTTTCATATGTGCTGAAAACATGCATGTGTATAATCTTTCAAATATGCTGAAAACATACGTGTATTTAATCTTTCACATGTCCTGAAAACATGCGTGTATTTAATCTTTCACATGTGCTGAAAACAGGTGTGTGTATTTAATCTTTCACATGTGCTGAAAACAGGTGTGTATATTTATTCTTTCACATGTGCTGAAAACATGCGAGTGTATTTAATCTTTCACATGTGCTGAAAACATGCATGTGTATTTCATCTTTCATATGTGCTGAAAACATGCGTGTATTTAATCTTTCATATGTGGTGAAATCATGCATGTGTATTAAACTTTCATATGTGATGAAAACATGCATGTGTATTTAATCTTTCATATGTGCTGAAAACATGCATGTGTATTTAATCTTTCATATGTGCTGAAAACATGCATGTGTATTTAATCTTTCATATGTGCTGAAAACATGCATGCGTATTTCATCTTTCACATGTGCTGAAAACAGGCGTGCGTATTTAATCTTTCACATGTGCTGAAAACATGCGTGTGTATTTACTATTTCATATGTGCTGAAAACATGCGTGTGTATTTAATCTTTCACATGTGCTGAAAACATGCGTGTGTATTTAATCTTTCACGTGCTGAAAACATGCATGTGTATTTAATCTTTCACGTGCTGAAAACATGCGTGTGTATTTAATCTTTCACATGTGCTGAAAACATGCGTGTGTAGTTAATCTTTCACATGTGCTGAAAACATGTGTTTATTTAATCTTTCACATGTGCTGAAAACGTGTGGTTATTTAATCTTTCACATGTGCTGAAAATATGCATGTGTATTTAATCTATCACATGTGCTGAAAAACATGCTTGTGTATTTAATCTTTCACATGTGCTGCAAACATGTGTGTATTTAATCTTTCACATTTGCTGAAAACAGATGTGTGTATTTAATCTTTCACATGTGCTTACAACAGGTGTGTGGATTTATTCTTTCATATGTGCTGAAAACAGGCATGTGCATTTAATCTTTCACATGTGTGGAAAACATGCATGTGTATAATCTTTCAAAAATGCTGAAAACATGTTTTTATTTAATCTTTCACATGTGCTGAAAACATGCATCTGTATTTAATCTTTCACATGTGCTGAAAACATGCGTCTATTTAATCTCACATATGCTGGAAACGTGTGTGTATTTAATCATTCACATGTGCTGGAAACATGCGTGTGTATTTAATCTTTCACATGTGCTGAAAACATGCATGTGTATTTCATCTTTCACATGTGCTGAAAACATTCCTTTAAATTTTATCTTTCACATGTGCTGAAAACATGCATGTGTATTTCATCTTTCACATGTGCTGAAAACATGCGTGTATTTAATCTATCATGTGCTGAAAACGTGTGTGTATTTAATCTTTCATTTGTGCTGAAAACATACATGTATATTTAATCTTTCACATGTGCTGAAAACATGCATGTGTATTTAATCTTTCACATGTGCTGAAAACATGTGTGTATTTAATCTTTCACATGTGCTGAAAACAGGTGTGCGTATTTAATCTTTCACATGTGCTGAAAACATGTGTGTATTTAATCTTTCACATGTGCTGAAAACAGGTGTGCGTATTTAATCTTTCACATGTGCTGAAAACATGCGTGTGTATTTAATCTTTCACATATGCTGAAAACATGCGTCTGTATTTAATATTTCATTATGTGCTGAAAACGTGTGTATTTAATCTATCACGTGCTGAAAACATGCGTGCATTTAATCTTTCGCATGTGCTGAAAACATGCGTGTGTATTTAATCTTTCACATATGCTGAAAACATGCGTGTGTATTTAATCTATCACATGTGCTGAAAACATGCGAGTATTTAATCTTTCACATGTGCTGAAAACATGCGTGTATTTAATCTATCACCTGCTGAAAACATGCGTGTGTATTTATTCTTTCATATGTGCGGACACATGTGTGTGTATTTAATCTTTCACATGTGCTGAAACCATGCATGTGTATAATCTTTCACATGTGCTGAAAACATGCGTGTATTTAATCTTTCACATGTGCTGAAAACATGCGTGTATTTAATCTTTCACATGTGCTGAAAACGTGTGTATTTAATCTTTCACATGTGCTGAAAACATGTGTTATTTAATCTTTCACATGTGCTGAAAACAGGTGTGTGTATTTATTCTTTCATGTGCTGAAAACATGCATGTGTATAATCTTTCAAATATGCTGAAAACATACGTGTATTTAATCTTTCACGTGTGCTGAAAACATGTGTGTATTTAATCTTTCACATGTGCTGAAAACAGGTGTGTGTATTTAATCTTTCACATGTGCTGAAAACAGGTGTGTATATTTATTCTTTCATATGTGCTGAAAAAATGCATGTTTCATCTTTCAAATATGCTGAAAACATGCATGTGTATTTCATATTTCACATGTGCTGAAAACGTGTGTATTTACTCTTTCACATGTGCTGAAAACATGTGTTATTTAATCTTTCACATGTGCTGAAAACAGGTGTGTGTGTATTTATTCTTTCATATGTGCTGAAAACATGCATGTGTATAATCTTTCAAATATGCTGAAAACATACGTGTATTTAATCTTTCACATGTGCTGAAAACGTGTGGTTATTTAATCTTTCACATGTGCTGAAAATATGCATGTGTATTTAATCTATCACATGTGCTGAAAACATGCATGTGTATTTCATCTTTCACATGTGCTGAAAACATGCGTGTATTTAATCTATCATGTGCTGAAAACGTGTGTGTATTTAATCTTTCATTTGTGCTGAAAACATACATGTATATTTAATCTTTCACATGTGCTGAAAACATGCATGTGTATTTAATCTTTCACATGTGCTGAAAACATGTGTGTATTTAATCTTTCACATGTGCTGAAAACAGGTGTGCGTATTTAATCTTTCACATGTGCTGAAAACATGTGTGTATTTAATCTTTCACATGTGCTGAAAACAGGTGTGCGTATTTAATCTTTCACATGTGCTGAAAACATGCGTGTGTATTTAATCTTTCACATATGCTGAAAACATGCGTCTGTATTTAATATTTCATTATGTGCTGAAAACGTGTGTATTTAATCTATCACGTGCTGAAAACATGCGTGCATTTAATCTTTCGCATGTGCTGAAAACATGCGTGTGTATTTAATCTTTCACATATGCTGAAAACATGCGTGTGTATTTAATCTATCACATGTGCTGAAAACATGCGAGTATTTAATCTTTCACATGTGCTGAAAACATGCGTGTGTATTTATTCTTTCATATGTGCGGACACATGTGTGTGTATTTAATCTTTCACATGTGCTGAAACCATGCATGTGTATAATCTTTCACATGTGCTGAAAACATGCGTGTATTTAATCTTTCACATGTGCTGAAAACATGCGTGTATTTAATCTTTCACATGTGCTGAAAACGTGTGTATTTAATCTTTCACATGTGCTGAAAACATGTGTTATTTAATCTTTCACATGTGCTGAAAACAGGTGTGTGTATTTATTCTTTCATGTGCTGAAAACATGCATGTGTATAATCTTTCAAATATGCTGAAAACATACGTGTATTTAATCTTTCACGTGTGCTGAAAACATGTGTGTATTTAATCTTTCACATGTGCTGAAAACAGGTGTGTGTATTTAATCTTTCACATGTGCTGAAAACAGGTGTGTATATTTATTCTTTCATATGTGCTGAAAAAATGCATGTTTCATCTTTCAAATATGCTGAAAACATGCATGTGTATTTCATATTTCACATGTGCTGAAAACGTGTGTATTTACTCTTTCACATGTGCTGAAAACATGTGTTATTTAATCTTTCACATGTGCTGAAAACAGGTGTGTGTGTATTTATTCTTTCATATGTGCTGAAAACATGCATGTGTATAATCTTTCAAATATGCTGAAAACATACGTGTATTTAATCTTTCACATGTGCTGAAAACGTGTGGTTATTTAATCTTTCACATGTGCTGAAAATATGCATGTGTATTTAATCTATCACATGTGCTGCAAACATGTGTGTATTTAATCTTTCACATGTGCTGAAAACAGGTGTGTGTATTTAATCTTTCACATGTGCTGAAAACAGGTGTGTATATTTATTCTTTCACATGTGCTGAAAACATGCGAGTGTATTTAATCTTTCACATGTGCTGAAAACATGCATGTGTATTTCATCTTTCATATGTGCTGAAAACATGCGTGTATTTAATCTTTCATATGTGCTGAAATCATGCATGTGTATTTAACTTTCATATGTGCTGAAAACATGCATGTGTATTTAATCTTTCATATGTGCTGAAAACATGCATGTGTATTTAATCTTTCATATGTGCTGAAAACATGCATGCGTATTTCATCTTTCACATGTGCTGAAAACAGGTGTGCGTATTTAATCTTTCCCATGTGCTGAAAACATGCGTGTGTATTTACTATTTCATATGTGCTGAAAACATGCGTGTGTATTTAATCTTTCATATGTGCTGAAAACATGCGTGTGTATTTAATCTTTCACGTGCTGAAAACATGCATGTGTATTTAATCTTTCACATGTGCTGAAAACATGCGTGTGTATTTAATCTTTCACATGTGCTGAAAACATGCGTGTGTAGTTAATCTTTCACATGTGCTGAAAACATGTGTTTATTTAATCTTTCACATGTGCTGAAAACGTGTGGTTATTTAATCTTTCATATGTGCTGAAAACATGTGTGTATTTAATCTTTCACATTTGCTTTAAACAGATGTGTGTATTTAATCTTTCACATGTGCTTACAACAGGTGTGTGGATTTATTCTTTCTTATGTGCTGAAAACAGGCATGTGCATTTAATCTTTCACATGTGTGGAAAACATGTATGTGTATAATCTTTCAAAAATGCTGAAAACATGTTTTTATTTAATCTTTCACATGTGCTGAAAACATGCATCTGTATTTAATCTTTCACACGTGCTGAAAACATGCGTCTATTTAATCTCACATATGCTGGAAACGTGTGTGTATTTAATCATTCACATGTGCTGGAAACATGCATGTGTATTTAATCATTCACATGTGCTGGAAACATGCATGTGTATTTCATCTTTCACATGTGCTGAAAACATTCCTTTAAATTTTATCTTTCACATGTGCTGAAAACATGCATGTGTATTTCATCTTTCACATGTGCTGAAAACATGCGTGTATTTAATCTATCATGTGCTGAAAACATGTGTGTGTATTTAATCTTTCATTTGTGCTGAAAACATACATGTATATTTAATCTTTCACATGTGCTGAAAACATGCATGTGTATTTAATCTTTCACATGTGCTGAAAACATGTGTGTATTTAATCTTTCACATGTGCTGAAAACAGGTGTGCGTATTTAATCTTTCACATGTGCTGAAAACATGTGTGTATTTAATCTTTCACATGTGCTGAAAACAGGTGTGCGTATTTAATCTTTCACATGTGCTGAAAACATGCGTGTGTATTTAGTCTTTCACATATGCTGAAAACATGCGTCTGTATTTAATATTTCATTATGTGCTGAAAACATGCGTGTATTTAATCTTTCGCATGTGCTGAAAACATGCGTGTGTATTTAATCTTTCACATATGCTGAAAACATGCGTGTGTATTTAATCTATCACATGTGCTGAAAACATGCGAGTATTTAATCTTTCACATGTGCTGAAAACATGCGTGTATTTAATCTATCACCTGCTGAAAACATGTGTGTGTATTTAATCTTTCACATGTGCTGAAACCATGCATGTGTATAATCTTTCACATGTGCTGAAAACATGCGTGTATTTAATCTTTCACATGTGCTGAAAACATGCGTGTATTTAATCTTTCACATGTGCTGAAAACGTGTGTATTTAATCTTTCACATGTGCTGAAAACATGTGTTATTTAATCTTTCACATGTGCTGAAAACAGGTGTGTGTATTTATTCTTTCATGTGCTGAAAACATGCATGTGTATAATCTTTCAAATATGCTGAAAACATACGTGTATTTAATCTTTCACGTGTGCTGAAAACATGTGTGTATTTAATCTTTCACATGTGCTGAAAACAGGTGTGTGTATTTAATCTTTCACATGTGCTGAAAACAGGTGTGTATATTTATTCTTTCATATGTGCTGAAAAAATGCATGTTTCATCTTTCAAATATGCTGAAAACATGCATGTGTATTTCATATTTCACATGTGCTGAAAACGTGTGTATTTAATCTTTCACATGTGCTGAAAACATGTGTTATTTAATCTTTCACATGTGCTGAAAACAGGTGTGTGTATTTATTCTTTCATATGTGCTGAAAACATGCATGTGTATAATCTTTCAAATATGCTGAAAACATACGTGTATTTAATCTTTCACATGTGCTGAAAACGTGTGGTTATTTAATCTTTCACATGTGCTGAAAATATGCATGTGTATTTAATCTATCACATGTGCTGCAAACATGTGTGTATTTAATCTTTCACATGTGCTGAAAACAGGTGTGTGTATTTAATCTTTCACATGTGCTGAAAACAGGTGTGTATTTAATCTATCACGTGCTGAAAACATGCGTGTGTCTTTATTCTTTCATATGTGCGGACACATGTGTGTGTATTTAATCTTTCATATGTGCGGAAAACATGCATGTCTTTAATCTTTCACATGTGCTGCAAACATGCATGTATATTTAATCTTTCACATGTGCTGGAAACAGGCGTGTGTATTTAATCTTACACATATTCTGAAAACATGCGTGTATTTCATCTATCATGTGCTGAAAACATGTCTGTGTATTTAGTCTTTCACATATTCTGAAAACATGCATGTGTATTTAATCTTTCACATGTGCTGAAAACATGCATGTATTTAATCTATCATGTGCTGAAAACATGCATGTATATTTAATCTATCACATGTGCTGAAAACAGGTTTGTGTATTTAATCTTTCACATGTGCTGAAAACATGCGTGTGAATGTAATCTTTCATTATGTGCTGAAAACATGAGTGTGTATTTAATCTTTCACATGTGCTGAAAACATGCGTGTAGATGTGAAAACATGCATGTGTATTTAATCTATCACATGTGTTGAAAACAGATGTGTGTATTTAATCTTTCACATGTGCTTACAACAGGTGTGTGGATTTATTCTTTCATATGTGCTGAAAACAGGCATGTGCATTTAATCTTTCACATGTGTGGAAAACATGCATGTGTATAATCTTTAAAATATGCTGAAAACATGTTTTTATTTAATCTTTCACATGTGCTGAAAACATGCATCTGTATTTAATCTTTCACATGTGCTGAAAACATGCGTCTAATCTCACATATGCTGGAAACGTGTGTGTATTTAATCATTCACATGTGCTGGAAACATGCCTGTGTATTTAATCTTTCACATGTGCTGAAAACATGCGTGTAGATGTGAAAACATGCATGTGTATTTAATCTATCACATGTGTTGAAAACAGATGTGTGTATTTAATCTTTCACATGTGCTTACAACAGGTGTGTGGATTTATTCTTTCATATGTGCTGAAAACAGGCATGTGCATTTAATCTTTCACATGTGTGGAAAACATGCATGTGTATAATCTTTCAAATATGCTGAAAACATGTTTTTATTTAATCTTTCACATGTGCTGAAAACATGCATCTGTATTTAATCTTTCACATGTGCTGAAAACATGCGTCTATTTAATCTCACATATGCTGGAAACGTGTGTGTATTTAATCATTCACATGTGCTGGAAACATGCGTGTGTATTTAATCTTTCACATGTGCTGAAAACATGCGTGTAGATGTGAAAACATGCATGTGTATTTAATCTATCACATGTGTTGAAAACAGATGTGTGTATTTAATCTTTCACATGTGCTTACAACAGGTGTGTGGATTTATTCTTTCATATGTGCTGAAAACAGGCATGTGCATTTAATCTTTCACATGTGTGGAAAACATGCATGTGTATAATCTTTCAAATATGCTGAAAACATGTTTTTATTTAATCTTTCACATGTGCTGAAAACATGCATCTGTATTTAATCTTTCACATGTGCTGAAAACATGCGTCTATTTAATCTCACATATGCTGGAAACGTGTGTGTATTTAATCATTCACATGTGCTGGAAACATGCGTGTGTATTTAATCTTTCACATGTGCTGAAAACATGCATGTGTATTTCATCTTTCACATGTGCTGAAAACATTCCTTTAAATTTTATCTTTCACATGTGCTGAAAACATGCATGTGTATTTCATCTTTCACATGTGCTGAAAACATGCGTGTATTTAATCTATCATGTGCTGAAAACATGTGTGTGTATTTAATCTTTCATTTGTGCTGAAAACATACATGTATATTTAATCTTTCACATGTGCTGAAAACAGTTGTGCGTATTTAATCTTTCACATGTGCTGAAAACATGCTTGTGTATTTACTCTTTCACATGTCCTGAAAACATGCACGTGTATTTAATCTTTCACATATGCTGAAAACATGCGTGTGTATTTTATCTTTCATTATGTGCTGAAAACATGCATGTGTATTTAATCTTTCACATGTGCTGAAAACATGCATGTGTATTTAATCTTTCACATGTGCTGAAAACATGCATGTGTATTTAATCTTTCACATGTGCTGAAAACATGTGTGTATTTAATCTTTCACATGTGCTGAAAACATGCATGTGTATTTACTCTTTCACGTGTGCTGAAAACATGCGTGTGTATTTCGTCTTTCACATATGCTGAAAACATGCGTCTGTATTTAATATTTCATTATGTGCTGAAAACATGCGTGTATTTAATCTATCACGTGCTGAAAACATGCGTGTATTTAATCTTTCGCATGTGCTGAAAACATGCGTGTGTATTTAATCTTTCACATATGCTGAAAACATGCGTGTATTTAATCTATCACGTGCTGAAAACATGCATGTATTTAATCTATCACATGTGCTGAAAACATGCGAGTATTTAATCTTTCACATGTGCTGAAAACATGCGTGTATTTAATCTATCACATGCTGAAAACATGCGTGTGTATTTATTCTTTCATATGTGCGGACACGTGTGTGTATTTAATCTTTCATATGTGCGGAAAACATGCATGTTTTTAATCTTTCACATGTGCTGCAAACATGCATGTATATTTAATCTTTCACATGTGCTGGAAACAGGCGTGTGTATTTAATCTTACACATATGCTGAAAACATGCATGTGTATTTAATCTTTCACATGTGCTGAAAACATGCATGTATTTAATCTATCATGTGCTGAAAACATGCATGTATATTTAATCTATCACATGTGCTGAAAACAAGTGTGTGTATTTAATCTTTCACATGTGCTGAAAACTGGTGTGCGTATTTACTCTTTCACGTGTGCTGAAAACATGCCTGTGTATCTATTCTTTCACATATGCTGAAAACGTGCGTGTGAATGTAATCTTTCATTATGTGCTGAAAACATGAGTGTGTATTTAATCTTTCACATGTGCTGAAAACATGCGTGTAGATGTGAAAACATGCATGTGTATTTAATCTATCACATGTGTTGAAAACAGATGTGTGTATTTAATCTTTCACATGTGCTTACAACAGGTGTGTGGATTTATTCTTTCATATGTGCTGAAAACAGGCATGTGCATTTAATCTTTCACATGTGTGGAAAACATGCATGTGTATAATCTTTCAAATATGCTGAAAACATGTTTTTATTTAATCTTTCACATGTGCTGAAAACATGCATCTGTATTTAATCTTTCACATGTGCTGAAAACATGCGTCTATTTAATCTATCATGTGCTGAAAACATGTGTGTGTATTTAATCTTTCATTTGTGCTGAAAACATACATGTATATTTAATCTTTCACATGTGCTGAAAACAGGTGTGCGTATTTAATCTTTCACATGTGCTGAAAACATGCTTGTGTATTTACTTTCACATGTGCTGAAAACATGCACGTGTATTTAATCTTTCACATATGCTGAAAACATGCGTGTGTATTTTATCTTTCATTATGTGCTGAAAACATGCATGTGTATTTAATCTTTCACATATGCTGAAAACATGCATGTGTATTTAATCTTTCACATGTGCTGAAAACATGCATGTGTATTTAATCTTTCACATGTGCTGAAAACATGCATGTGTATTTAATCTTTCACATGTGCTGAAAACATGTGTGTATTTAATCTTTCACATGTGCTGAAAACAGGTGTGCATATTTAATCTTTCACATGTGCTGAAAACATGCATGTGTATTTACTCTTTTACGTGTGCTGAAAACATGCGTGTGTATTTAGTCTTTCAGATATGCTGAAAACATGCGTCTGTATTTAATATTTCATTATGTGCTGAAAACATGCGTGTATTTAATCTATCACGTGCTGAAAACATGCATGTATTTAATCTTTCGCATGTGCTGAAAACATGCGTGTGTATTTAATCTTTCACATATGCTGAAAACATGCGTGTGTATTTAATCTATCACATGTGCTGAAAACATGCGAGTATTTAATCTTTCACATGTGCTGAAAACATGCGTGTATTTAATCTATCACGTGCAGAAAACATGCGTGTGTATTTATTCTTTCATATGTGCGGACACATGTGTGTGCATTTAATCTTTCATATGTGCGGAAAACATGCATGTCTTTAATCTTTCACATGTGCTGCAAACATGCATGTATATTTAATCTTTCACATGTGCTGAAAACATGCGTGTGTATTTTATCTTTCATTATGTGCTGAAAACATGCATGTGTATTTAATCTTTCACATATGCTGAAAACATGCATGTGTATTTAATCTTTCACATATGCTGAAAACATGCGTGTGTATTTAATCTTTCACATGTGCTGAAAACATGCATGTGTATTTAATCTTTCACATGTGCTGAAAACATGCATGTGTATTTCATCTTTCACATGTGCTGAAAACATGTGTGTATTTAATCTTTCACATGTGCTGAAAACAGGTATGCGTATTTAATCTTTCACATATGCTGGAAACGTGTGTGTATTTAATCATTCACATGTGCTGGAAACATGCGTGTGTATTTAATCTTTCACATGTGCTGAAAACTTGCATGTGTATTTCATCTTTCACTTGTGCTGAAAACATGCATGTGTATTTCATCTTTCACATGTGCTGAAAACATGTGTGTATTTAATCTTTCATTTGTGCTGAAAACATACATGTATATTTAATCTTTCACATGTGCTGAAAACATGCATGTGTATTTAATCTTTCACATGTGCTGAAAACATGTGTGTATTTAATCTTTCACATGTGCTGAAAACAGGTGTGTGTATTTAATCTTTCACATGTGCTGAAAACATGCATGTGTATTTACTCTTTCACGTGTGCTGAAAACATGCGTGTGTATTTAGTCTTTCACATATGCTGAAAACATGCGTCTGTATTTAATATTTCATTATGTGCTGAAAACATGCGTGTATTTAATCTATCACGTGCTGAAAACATGCGTGTATTTAATCTTTCGCATGTGCTGAAAACATGCGTGTGTATTTAATCTTTCACATGTGCTGAAAACATGCGAGTATTTAATCTTTCACATGTGCTGAAAACATGCGAGTATTTAATCTTTCACATGTGCTGAAAACATGCGTGTATTTAATCTATCACATGCTGAAAACATGCGTGTGTATTTATTCTTTCATATGTGCGGACACGTGTGTGTATTTAATCTTTCATATGTGCGGAAAACATGCATGTTTTTAATCTTTCACATGTGCTGCAAACATGCATGTATATTTAATCTATCACATGTGCTGGAAACAGGCGTGTGTATTTAATCTTACACATATGCTGAAAACATGCGTGTATTTCATCTATCATGTGCTGAAAACATGTCTGTATTTAATCGTTCACATATGCTGAAAACATGCATGTGTATTTAATCTTTCACATGTGCTGAAAACATGCATGTATTTAATCTATCATGTGCTGAAAACATGCATGTATATTTAATCTATCACATGTGCTGAAAACAAGTGTGTGTATTTAATCTTTCACATGTGCTGAAAACTGGTGTGCGTATTTACTCTTTCACGTGTGCTGAAAACATGCCTGTGTATTTATTCTTTCACATATGCTGAAAACATGCGTGTGAATGTAATCTTTCATTATGTGCTGAAAACATGAGTGTGTATTTAATCTTTCACATGTGCTGAAAACATGCGTGTAGATGTGAAAACATGCATGTGTATTTAATCTATCACATGTGATGAAAACAGATGTGTGTATTTAATCTTTCACATGTGCTTACAACAGGTGTGTGGATTTATTCTTTCATATGTGCTGAAAACAGGCATGTGCATTTAATCTTTCACATGTGTGGAAAACATGCATGTGTATAATCTTTCAAATATGCTGAAAACATGTTTTTATTTAATCTTTCACATGTGCTGAAAACATGCATCTGTATTTAATCTTTCACATGTGCTGAAAACATGCGTCTATTTAATCTCACATGCTGGAAACGTGTGTGTATTTAATCATTCACATGTGCTGGAAACATGCGTGTGTATTTAATCTTTCACATGTGCTGAAAACATGCATGTGTATTTCATCTTTCACATGTGCTGAAAACATTCCTTTAAATTTTATCTTTCACATGTGCTGAAAACATGCATGTGTATTTCATCTTTCACATGTGCTGAAAACATGCGTCTATTTAATCTATTATGTGCTGAAAACATGTGTGTGTATTTCATCTTTCACATGTGCTGAAAACATGCGTGTATTTAATCTATCATGTGCTGAAAACATGTGTGTGTATTTAATCTTTCATTTGTGCTGAAAACATACATGTATATTTAATCTTTCACATGTGCTGAAAACAGGTGTGCGTATTTAATCTTTCACATGTGCTGAAAACATGCTTGTGTATTTACTCTTTCACATGTGCTGAAAACATGCACGTGTATTTAATCTTTCACATATGCTGAAAACATGCGTGTGTATTTTATCTTTCATTATGTGCTGAAAACATGCATGTGTATTTAATCTTTCACATATGCTGAAAACATGCATGTGTATTTAATCTTTCACATGTGCTGAAAACATGCATGTGTATTTAATCTTTCACATGTGCTGAAAACATGCATGTATTTAATCTATCATGTGCTGAAAACATGCATGTATATTTAATCTATCACATGTGCTGAAAACAAGTGTGTGTATTTAATCTTTCACATGTGCTGAAAACTGGTGTGCGTATTTACTCTTTCACGTGTGCTGAAAACATGCCTGTGTATTTATTCTTTCACATATGCTGAAAACATGCGTGTGAATGTAATCTTTCATTATGTGCTGAAAACATGTGTGTATTTAATCTTTCACATGTGCTGAAAACATGCGTGTAGATGTGAAAACATGCATGTGTATTTAATCTATCACATGTGATGAAAACAGATGTGTGTATTTAATCTTTCACATGTGCTTACAACAGGTGTGTGGATTTATTCTTTCATATGTGCTGAAAACAGGCATGTGCATTTAATCTTTCACATGTGTGGAAAACATGCATGTGTATAATCTTTCAAATATGCTGAAAACATGTTTTTATTTATTCTTTCACATGTGCTGAAAACATGCATCTGTATTTAATCTTTCACATGTGCTGAAAACATGCGTCTATTTAATCTCACATGCTGGAAACGTGTGTGTATTTAATCATTCACATGTGCTGGAAACATGCGTGTGTATTTAATCTTTCACATGTGCTGAAAACATGCATGTGTATTTCATCTTTCACATGTGCTGAAAACATTCCTTTAAATTTTATCTTTCACATGTGCTGAAAACATGCATGTGTATTTCATCTTTCACATGTGCTGAAAACATGCGTGTATTTAATCTATCATGTGCTGAAAACATGTGTGTGTATTTCATCTTTCACATGTGCTGAAAACATGCGTGTATTTAATCTATCATGTGCTGAAAACATGTGTGTGTATTTAATCTTTCATTTGTGCTGAAAACATACATGTATATTTAATCTTTCACATGTGCTGAAAACAGGTGTGCGTATTTAATCTTTCACATGTGCTGAAAACATGCTTGTGTATTTACTCTTTCACATGTGCTGAAAACATGCACGTGTATTTAATCTTTCACATATGCTGAAAACATGCGTGTGTATTTTATCTTTCATTATGTGCTGAAAACATGCATGTGTATTTAATCTTTCACATATGCTGAAAACATGCATGTGTATTTAATCTTTCACATGTGCTGAAAACATGCATGTGTATTTAATCTTTCACATGTGCTGAAAACATGCATGTGTATTTAATCTTTCACATGTGCTGAAAACATGTGTGTATTTAATCTTTCACATGTGCTGAAAACAGGTGTGCATATTTAATCTTTCACATGTGCTGAAAACATGCATGTGTATTTACTCTTTTACGTGTGCTGAAAACATGCGTGTGTATTTAGTCTTTCAGATATGCTGAAAACATGCGTCTGTATTTAATATTTCATTATGTGCTGAAAACATGCGTGTATTTAATCTATCACGTGCTGAAAACATGCATGTATTTAATCTTTCGCATGTGCTGAAAACATGCGTGTGTATTTAATCTTTCACATATGCTGAAAACATGCGTGTGTATTTAATCTATCACATATGCTGAAAACATGCGTGTGTATTTAATCTATCACATGTGCTGAAAACATGCGAGTATTTAATCTTTCACATGTGCTGAAAACATGCGTGTATTTAATCTATCACGTGCAGAAAACATGCGTGTGTATTTATTCTTTCATATGTGCGGACACATGTGTGTGTATTTAATCTTTCATATGTGCGGAAAACATGCATGTCTTTAATCTTTCACATGTGCTGCAAACATGCATGTATATTTAATCTTTCACATGTGCTGGAAACAGGCGTGTGTTTAATCTTACACATATGCTGAAAACATGCGTGTATTTCATCTATCATGTGCTGAAAACATGTGTTTGTATTTTGTTTTTCACATGTGCTGAAAACTGGTGTGCGTAGTTACTCTTTCACGTGTGCTGAAAACATGCCTGTGTATTTATTCTTTCACATATGCTGAAAACATGCGTGTGAATGTAATCTTTCATTATGTGCTGAAAACATGCATGTGCATTTAAACTTTCACATGTGCTGAAAACATGAGTGTGTATTTAATCTTTCACATGTGCTGAAAACATGCGTGTAGATGTGAAAACATGCATGTGTATTTAATCTATCACATGTGTTGAAAACAGATGTGTGTATTTAACCTTTTATATGTGCTGAAAACATGCATGTGTATTTAATCTATCACATTTGCTGAAAACAGTTGTGTATTTAATCTTCCACATGTGCTGAAAACAGGTGTGCGCATTTACTCTTTCACATATGCTGAAAACATGCGTGTGTATTTAATCTTTTATTATGTGCTGAAAACATGCATGTGCATTTAATGTTTCACATATGCTGAAAACATGTGTGTATTTAAACTTTCACATGTGCTGAAAACATGCGTGCGGATGTGAAAACATACATGTGTATTTAATCTTTCACCAGTTTAACATCCATTCGAGGGATAGCACACACACACACACACACACACACACACACACACACACACACACACACACACACACACACACACACACACACACACACACACACACACACTGGTGAATCACCCTGCCTGTGAAACACCAGGATGACAGTTTGTTGTTGGGTTCGGATTAAATTCCAGGCTCGACAGCTTAGGGATGAGTGGCGTACCTTTAGGCCAGATCATCTACCACAATAAGATCATAGCGCAGTGCCTGTTACTCTCATATCGCAGGATGGTTGGTCGCATCCGTTTTTTTACCTCCTCTCCTCTTGCAGCCTAATTCTCCCAGCAACTCCATGATGCACGTCTTCTTCCATTAAACTCCCTCGTAGTTAAAGTCCCAAATCCAGGCTTACTGCACACCTCAACTTTTATGCCTCTTTGCCTCTCGTTTGTGGAACTGCCTTCCTGAACCTGTTCAGCTCCTCTTTCCTCCAGGACCTTAAGCAGGCAATGCAAAAAATCTGATGTCATCCGACATCTCCACCGGTAATCTATAATACCCTTAACCCCACTTAAACGAAAAGTCACTCAGAGTTGTGATTATTCGTGTTTATTGCCCCCTCCTCTCTCTGCTCTTTTCCCGTTTGTTTAATTGCTTATTGTGTCCAACCGCTGCCTCACTACCCCACTGTTAATTCATTGTCTATTAGCCCTCTGTCATGTCCTCTTCCATGAGCCTCTATTTTGATTAAAAAAAAGCAAACTCGAAGGGCACTCAGTATAGCGCAAACCTCCACCACGCAGCACCTGATGTACAAGAATATATCAGACCCAATACATTTTTGAAATATCATGCTACCTTTCGTTTTTGGCCCTATCTCTCAATGGTGACAAAATCATTTTAAAAATTAAATAAATCCCGTATCCAGATCCGGATTCAGATCTTCACCAAAATCGAATCGAATTTGTTGTGGTCACACACCTAACGTGTCCACCAAGTTTCATCCGAATCCATCCACAACTTTTTGAGATATCCTGCACAGAGACAGACAGACTTAACCTTCACTTTTGGTGGTGAAGGTAACAAGAAAAAGAGCAGTCAGAGATTGAAGACCCTCGCCAGGGCTTCTTCTGTGTGGCATTTGTGTACTGGTGTGTTACGTAATTAATAAGAGACATAATTATAACTACTGCAGTGATGACTGGGTACCAAGACGCCCCACTTTGATCGGACACCTAACCCTGACCCATGACGTTTTTAAAATTATTATTCATTATGAAATTGAATTTAGCATGTGATTAAAATAAATTCAATTCAAATGGAAGACCAAATGGGTTAGTCGGGTCAAAATACCACCTGACCCACAACAAATTGCAACAAAAGGTTTTTCAGTGGTTTTCATTCCTCCTGGATATACTGATCAATAGAAAAAAAAGTCCACCAAAATCTGACATCCGGAAATGGGTTAAAACAGTCATTTGCAAGATGGCCGCCACCGGGCTTTGAAATAACTAAAACAGCTATAACTTCTTCAATAATTGTGATAAAAACATAATTGTTGGTTCTGGTCCATGGTTTTAATGGATCAGCAATCCACTGGTGTCAATAAAATTTAGATCTGATCAGTATTTAACATGAAATCCAAGATGGCAGCAACATTCAAGAGTGCAAAAATCAAAAAATTTTCCATCTGAACCAAAATCACTGAACACCTGGTGCCACTGAAACATTTATTTGTGAACATTACATAATGGCAGTTTAGGTTATAATTTCAGTCCTCATCACTGTGCTCTAGTTCCTCAGAGGCTTGATTTAGTGGATTGTCACAAAACGTCACTTGGCATGATCCACATGCAGACGTACACGGAAGCCCATTCTTTCTGCAGCTGCAACGGGGTGTGTCACAAGCTGTGGTGCAGTTGCAGTGTATCACCTTCAGAAGAGTGTCTGGTGCAGCATTCATGGCAGTCATGATAGGTACAAATCGATTGTCTTCAAGTCCCCAGCCCCAGTCCAGAGGAACGAGGTCACCCTCCATCCCCATCCAAACCATGACCTGGTAGTACACTCAGAGACAATGAAACTTAGTGGCAGATTCCGTTGGGGGAAGACGTTCAGGTGTAACGAAAGACTTTGCAGCAGCGACCTTCTTTGTGAATATCTTGTAACGCATGGCTGCCAGAGAACTTGTGCTCTCCCCACCAAATATAACGGCCATCGCTTGGCTGCCAAGTTTCTTTATTTCAGCGTGGCTGACGCCTCTCGAAGTGAATGTATCTGCACACAACTGGAGGCCTTGATCATCTTCCACGAGTTTCTGAAGGACTGATTTTTTTCCCAATGCCATACACATGAGATGTTGAATCACGTCCTGTGAAGGCGTGCAGGAATAATAGTTGAGTGCACAACTTATTCCCAATAAGATGCTTCATCCAATTGATGTCATATACTTTCAGATTGCTTCTTGACTGGTTGTCTGATCTGAAATATAGTGGTTTTCCATCTGGTATACAGTAATGGAGCAAAAGCATCAACAGATCTGTGTCCTCTCCGATTAGTGTGGTGGAATGCAGAATTGTGCTGTTTACGGCCGTCTTGGCAATGTCCACATCAGCGTCCCCTTCTGCCTGAATAACTGTGCAGCCCACTTTCTTCAGCTGATCACCTTGAGCTGTTGCTTGTTACTGCCAACAGATAGGAATTCATCTCTCTTTCTGTCAAATTCAGTTTCTCCGGTGAAGTTCACAGTCGGATAGCTGTTTGCTTGTCCCCGTCTCTGCTGAGTGTTATCCTTTATCGAAGGGCCTGCACCATAGCCATCAAAGACAACAGTTGCTGTCCCATAGTGTTTTGTTGTGAAGTCTGCATATGCTCTGGCTATTTTGCCATTTGTATCTCCCTTCTTCCACTTGAGCTTGTGCAGCAAGGATCCACCATCAAGAACATACCTTTCAGTCTTAAGGTGTGCTGAAGGTGTGGTGTCAGGTACTCCTTCACATACCAGTGCCTTGGTGCAGCGGTCATTGACGGCTTGAGCTAGTTGAGGTTTGTCAGCCTTCCTCAAGATCTTGTTGTCCTCAAAGAGGGATGGAGGGTATGGACTGAGCTCAAAACTCATCATGTCCTCAAGTGACAAATCACCTATCTGGGATACCACCAGGAATCGCTGGAATAGCACACTGGAGTCCATGGTTCTGTGAGGAGCAACCTGGAGAGCATTAGAATTTCCCAGGGTCTTTGCTTTCTCTGTCCTCTTGATGGAGAAGGAAAACACAGGTTGTCCAATCATTCTCTTGATGATTTTGTTCCCAACAGCTTCATATTCATGCACGTTGATATCTTCGCTTGCCACGGTACCATTTATGATATTTCTCAATGTAGGATCAGAGGAGAAAGGTGAAAATGGATTCAGCTTTGTGCTTTTCTTCGAGGTGTCGAATGTATATCTTTCAATTCTGGCACCAGTTGCTTCTTTATGCTTTTCGCTTGTTGCGTATGTGAGATCTTTGAAGTCCTGCATGGCGACGTTGACCTCAGATGTTATGGGGGCTGACATTGTCTACAATGCTCGGTGTTCCTCTGTCATCTTACTGTCATGAATCAAGCCACCGGTGCTCTTTAGTGATCTCATGAGTGTTTGTTCGATGACTAGATCACAGCTGAGGCCTGCCCAAAACTGGTTTGTTTGCCAGATCACATCGAAGCCATTTTGAAACTTCTCATACACATCTGGGTGTTTGCTCTCCAGTTCACTCATTTCTTGTAAGTATAGATAAGCGGACTTGTGGTAGTTGTAGTGTCCAGCTGCTGCAAATATTGGCAAGGCATCAGCAACAGCTTGCAAGTGATCCTTCCAAGACCCAGTGCGATCTGCCTTGATCATTGCCTGAGCAGTATGGAGCATTTTCTGATAACCCAGCCACAGCTTACTCGTTTTTGATTGTGCAGCAAGTTCAGATTTCTTTTTTTCGGGATCATCAGTGATCTTCACAATTGCAGCTGATTCTTCAAGACTTTCAAGAGAGATGTCACCCGTTAGCAAGGACGAATACATTTTCTCAATCTCTTCTACTTGGAACATGAACTCAGGATTTTCCTCCACTACAGATGCCACAATAATTCGATGTCGACACTTGCTCACCAGTAGATGGCCTCAGAATGCCTCTGAACAGATTTTCCGGACATCATATGAACTACAGCATTTTCACCGTACACCAGTTCCAGGATGTTTTTGAGTCCTGTTCCCGCCATCAACGTGCCTATTACTCCAAGCAGATTCATGAACGTGTGAAATGTACCCAGCCTAAGCACGATCCCCTTCAAATGGCTATTCTCTGGTGCAGCACTGATTATCTCGGCAGCTTTCCAGTACAGCGGTTGATCAAACGTGATCACAGGAGGGACATGGTGTCTGATGGCCATGTTGGACAGGAAGTTCAAAGTGGACAGAATGCAAGCCTTGTCGCCTGGATACATATCAATCATTGGCAAACACAGAATGGAAGATGCGCCAGGATGTGTCTGTCCTCGGTGAAGGATGTGCATCATCCCCTGCCAGCCTGGTACAGTCTGCTTGAAATGGAAGGATAGCTCCCAGAAGATCTCAACTCTCATGTCACAGACTCTGAGATCTGGGAGGTCTCGGAACTTGATGTTGCGAAGAACATTGGTTGCAAAGCCATATTCTTTGATATCAATTTTTGACATCTGTACAATGTTCAATTCTGAAATCTTCTGCCTTGTTACAAGATGACTTGATTTTCCACCGGGAGTCAATGCAGCTATCATGCCCATTCCATGAAAGGTACCTTTTCCATCAAGGGTGATTATGTTGTGATCTACATTGTCACCGGCAAACAACACTGATAGGTCAAATACGCCTGTTTCTTCAATTAGGATTTCATGTTAAATACTGATCAGATTTAAATTTTATTGACACCAGTGGATTAAATTAAATGCATATCATGTCAGGTCAGGTTCGATCTGTGACCTGCTACAGGCACCATGTAAACCTGTACTAACCTGTTCCATGGTCGGGTTGTCGGCGACTGAACCATCTCCCCCACCAGGTTTTCTGGTGAGGGGGTGTTTGGATATGGACACCCAGCAGGATTAAAAACAAAACCTGTCAAAGGGCGGAGGAGCTCCTTGTGAGCCAATGGCCATCCATATCTAGTACCCAACTGTGTCTGCGGACGTCCTCCTGCAGTTGGGTTACTTTTTTATTAGGAGGTTGGTGGCAGGATTTGCACTCCGGCCACCGTAAAACCCTTCATTCCGCAAAACGCAAAAACGCAAAAAAATCTGAAAACCCACTCCGTGGGAGTACCTCCTGTGCAGCTTCCCTTCGCAGGGCAGCTCACCGGATGACGGGATTGGGGCAAAGCCTTCGGGACCCCCAATCTTTGATGATAGGAGGGAAACCACGGGGTAACATCCCTGGGTCAGATTGCGGGAGAGTGTGTCGGAGTGGTGCTGAGGTGTCGTCCACCAGAAGGCGGTCTCCTTGGGTTAACCTGAGGCGGTCCCTTCGGGTGGGTGCCTGGAATGTCCTATCCCTAAGAGAGGATGATCACCTGTCTCTGTTATCATCTGAGCTCAAGCGTTTGGACATCGGGATTGCAGCTCTGAGGTTCGGAGACCGGATTGCGGCGAGATAATGGTGGGTGGTTACACCTACTATTGGTCTGGTCACTCTGATGGTTACCATACCCAAGGAGTTGCTGTAGCTGTGTCCAATAAGCTGACCCCAATGATAATTGAGGTAACACCGGTCAACGAGCGTATTATGAGATTAAGGATTCGTCACTCCTTAGGTGTCATTTCCCTGGTCTCTGTTTATGCTCCGACTGAGGTGAGTGATCTCACCGTGAAGGATGCATTCTACTCGAGGACTCTACACCGTGAAGGACTCGAGTCTGTGGTTGATCAGTGCCCCAGACAAGATACACTTCTAGTCTTGGGGGATTTCAATGCATCGACTGGAACTGATAGGGATGGTTATGAGGTGTGTGTTGGTCCCCATGGGTTAGGAACTATGAACCAGAATAGCACTAAGTTCTTTGACTTTGCAAGAAGTCATGGACTTAGGGTGGCTGGTTCATGGTTTCAGCGCCCACAAGCTCATCGCTGGACTTGGCATTCCAACGCTGGTGGTGTGGCAAAGGAGATTGACCATGTCCTCATTGACGGTCGTTGGAGGATGATCCAGAACTGCAGGGTCGACCGGAGTGCTCAGTTCCTCAATACTGACCACAGGCTTGTTGTAGCAACTCTAAAGCTGCACCTTAAATCCTGGAGAATGGTACCATCCCAGCCTAGGCTGGATGTTGCCAAGCTCAGGGATGAGAGTAGCTGAGGAGTTTGCGAACAGGCTGAGTGGACACTTGGGGGGTGTGGGTGCTTTGGGTGGTCCTGAAGAGTTGTGGAGCGCCTTCAAGACCACCGTCCTTGATGTTGCCGGTGGATGCCTTGGAGCTCACCGCAGGGCAAAGAAGAATTTTGTCTCTCAAGGGACACTGGATACCATTGACCAGAGTCGCAGGGCCAGGCTGAATGGCAGAGCTGAGCTGTTCAGGGAGCTGAGGCGTAAAACTGTACGTGCACTGAGGGTGGACAAGGAGGCCTATGTGCGAGGAATCTGTGAGGGGGTAGAGCATCACCTGTGGACAGGTGATTCTCGTCCCGCTTACAGGGGAATTCGCGCATTACGTTCATCCAAGCCCATCCCTCGAAGCACTGCAGTTCGAGCAGAGAGTGGTAAGCTCTTGACAGAGGAGTCTGAAGTGAAGGCCCGCTGGGCTGGTTAATTTGAGCGGTTGTACCAGGCTGATCCCCCAGCTGTCGAGTTGGACGTCAAGGGTGTTACAATCCCTGTTGCTGACCCTCGAATCAACTGGTCCACCTTCTCTTGTGGAAACACGGGCTGCGGTGAACCAGTTGAAACGGGGTAAAGCTCCAGGGATCTGTGGCATCCATGCTGAACTTCTCAAGGCTGGTGGAAATGCTGCACTCGTGTCGTTGCATGCAGTTTTGTGCTCTGCCTGGAACACAGGCATCATCCCAACTGACTGGAAGAGGGGCCTTGTTGTCCCTCTCTGGAAAGGGAAGGGTGATCGCCAAGACTGCAACAACTACCGAGGGGTGACGCTGCTCTCAGTGCCGGGCAAGGTCTTTGCTCGGATAATTCTTAATAGGGTTCGCCACCATCTGCTTGAGCACCAGCGTCCAGAGCAGTCAGGCTTCACACCAAAGAGGTCAACAATTGACCGTATCCTTGCACTTCGTGTCCTCATCGAACGCAGACGGGAGTTTCGGCAGGGGCTGCTTGCAGCCTATGTTGATCTCTGTAAAGCGTTCGATTCAGTGAATCGGGATGTCCTCTGGAGGATTCTTGGTCTTCGTGGGGTGCCACCAAAACTGATCGATCTGACGTCTGAACTCTACTCTGGTACTGAAAGTGCTGTGAAGTGTGGTGGTACCATCTTTGACTTATTTCCAGTTGTTACTGGAGTTCGTCAGGGATGTGTACTTGCCCCCACACTTTTCAGCACTTGTATGGACTGGATTTTAGGGAGGATGTCGGAGAGATCAAGTTGCGGTGCATCGTTTGGCAATGTCAAGATCTCGGACCTTGATTTTGCAGATGATGCAGTCATCTTTGCGGAGACTTTAGACATCCTCTTGGGGGCCCCCGAGGTGCTGAATGAGGAGTCGGAGCCGTTGGGATTACGGGTTTCTTGGGTCAAAACTAAGATCCAGGCTTTTGGTGACATCTTGGATGCTGCTGTCCTGTCTGTGTCTGTTTGTGGTGAGGATGTTGAGGTCGTGGAGAGATTCACTTACCTTGGCAGTGATATTCATGTCTCTGCTGGCTGCGAGTCAGAGGTCAACAGACGTCTGGGTCGGGCCTGGGGAGTCATGGATTCACTGGATCATGGGGTGTGGCGCTGCCAGTACCTGTGCGGGAGGACGAAAGTCCGAGTCTTCAGGTCCTTGGTACTTCCAGTCTTGCTCTATTGGTGCGAGACTTGGACTCTGACCAAGGATCTGAGACGGAGACTTAATTCCTTTGGTACCAGAGCTCTTCGGAGAATCCTTGGCTATCGCTGGTCGGATTTTGTGTCCAACGAGCGGTTGCTGAGAGAGACTCGGATGAGATTTGTTACCTGCATAGTCCGTGAGCGTCAGTTGTGGCTGTATGGACATGTGGCTCATTTTCCTGATGCTGATCCTGCTCACCAGATTCTCTCAGCGAGGGAGTCTCATGAGTGGAGGAGGCCAGTGGGCTGACCACGTGCCTCATGGTTGCAGCAGGTTGACCATCATCTCAAGGAGATGGGGATGGGCCTGGCATCTGCCTGGGGGATGGCCAGACGGAGGCCCCTGGAGTACCGGCGGAAAGTGGACGCAGCGACGCGCTGTTCTGGCACATGCTCCCATACCTGACCTGACCATATCATGTGATAGAGATATGTCTTGGCAACCTCTGACAGCCAGCAAACATTCTGAAGTAGTACAGGCATCCTGTAACTCACATTTTTCTTCAGGTGGGTCAGATTTTAAGCAACCCCCGATTTCCATGACCTTTTGACCTCTGGACAGCAAATTTGCATAATAATCAGATAATAACATATTGTCACATGTAGAGTGAATAAAAACAAATATTTTGAATGGTAGTTTGCAGTTATATAATGTATGGTTGTGGCGTTATCAGCATTTTAGTTTCCCCTACCCCAAATTTTTGGTCGCCTCATGAACGCAAAAGCTTGATATTGTGACGTCATTTTTTCAAATCCAGCCAGGCTCCCAGATGTCCACCCTCACTTTTTTGATGTCCCACATGGTCTACTTCAATAATATGAAGAGAAACTTAGGGCACATAAAAGTCACACAGAAACCACCCCAGCCCATGGACTACAATGAATTTCAGCTGGTTTGACATTTTCTTTCAGAAGAAACTTAATGATACAACTCTGTTCTGCAGCAGACAATTGTTGACCACAACATTGGCTTTACCCCAGAATGTAGTGACGAGCGTTGATGTCACTTACTGTGTAACTTACCGAGAGTATACAATATAATTTAACTCAATTTCAGCATCGAATGATTTTTAGCCCCCGTTGGACATAGTCCGAAACGGGGGCTTATGGATTTGGTCACGATTTTCGTGTCCATGCGTGCGTCCGCAACAATATCTCGGATTTCATTCTTTTCCTGACCAATTTCATTTGTACTTGGCACAAAGACAACAGATGATGGTACACATAAGCACGTCATTTTGTTTCATGATGCGATCAAAGATGGCCGATTGGTGGTGGGCAATTAAAGTTGTAAAAAAAAACTGATGTTGAACACGTCCTCAACCATTTCTCGGACAAGCATTTACCGATCTTGTTCAAACTTGGCACACATGTAATGAATGATGATTTACATAAGCATGTCTTTTTTTTTTTCCAAGATCCAAAATGGCCGACTGGCGGCCATTTTAGTTTTAAAAAACCCGATGAACACGTCTTCAACCATTTTTGGGACATGCATTTACCAATGGTGTTCAGACTTGGCACCCTGATAATGAATGATGGCTTCCATATGCACATCATTTTTTTTTTTTTTCAAGATCAGATCCAAGATGTCTGACTGGTGGCCGTTTTGTTATTTAAATGTCCCCAACTATTTCTCAGACATGCATGATCCAAGTTTGTTCCAACTCGGCACAAGCACATTACATGATGACATACACATGCATCTCACTTTATTTTGCGATCTGATCAACAAAGGCCGACTGGTAGACTGGCAGCCATTCTAGTTTAACATAAATATGGGATAGCCTTTAACTCCGTACAGCAAGATTACAAACACAACGGGGACTATGACATTTTATGTCTTTTTTACATGTTCTAACTCTTACCTTTCTCATTTTAGTCTAGGCTATCAATTTCCAATAATTGATAGCATAAATTGAAATGAAAAATATAATTGTTTTGTAAAAATAAAAAAGTGCTGAAATACCCCTGGGATCCACATAAACCCCTCATGCCCTTTAGAAAGTCTATCTAATCTGCAGTAATGCTTCAGCTAACAATATCTCCACCATGGCTAATGGGTCGAAAATGTTTCAGCAAACGAGACCAATTTCTACACCAAACTATTATTTGGGTCACCTTCTTTTAATCTCAAACACTGTGTTGATTTTGATATCCATATCCTGAGTGTAATATACTGTATGTACAAACTCGATGAAAGGATTGTAAATAAATAAAACAGAGGGTGCAAATTATGGCTGAAACGGTGACCAATGTTGTCCAAAGTCGATAATGGATGCTTTCAAGACTTGCTCTGACCACTGTAATGGCAATCTCGTGCTGTATTGCACTGTATCAATTTATGGATGTGTATGAGGATTAACTTCACAACAGAGTATTTGTATATTGGTTAATCCTGATAGAAAAAATTAATAAACTTTGAGGCTTAGGCCACCACAAAACTTAACTCATAAGGGGTTTGGTAGTTATTGCCATTGCTTACAAACTCTCTCCTGTTAAATGATGGGGTGCCAAGCTTCAGTGCTGTGAACCAAAGTGCAAACAGCTTTTGATGGCTTCTTTAGTGGCATTAGTGGCTTCTTTCAAAGCTCCCTATCCCAGCATCCCAACTTTGCTCACATACTGAAACAGGGACCTGTGTCTGAACTGAACCCATACAGAATTATGTGCAACCAAGGAAAAAAGGAAGAAAAAGAAAAACAATGATGAAAGAAATCATAACGCTTCATAAAAAGGGACATTAATGTGAAGTAGTGTAAAATATAAGTTTATTTACCTTTTTGAGATTGAATAAGGCACAACCGTTTCCGATTCGGTGTTTGTTACAAAACCAAAGACTCCGTGAGAAGGCAAGGTAACACAGAACAAGCCTTAGCCATTCATCTCATTTGCTTTTCTCAAATAACTTAAGGCCTTTTTCTTTCACATTTAGAACCTTCTCCATCTCATTACATGTGCCTAATCTTAATACAAGCTTCCACAACAATGTAACTGTCATTTTGTTTACCAAGGTATAAAAATGTAAACGTATTAGCGCATTTTCTCACAGACCATAAACACGTTATTACACCAGAATGTAATGCTAGGCCTACGCTTGGGAAATGGTGATCACGAGGATTAGCCGTTGCGATCACAATAAGCTGTGTACAAGCACAATACTTCAACCTTGTGGCCATATGGTGTAATGACAAAATAAATTAGCTATCGCATGAAGAAATTCAGTGCGATAAGGCCTCGTCTTAAAGTCCACAGTTCAAACATGCATCATGAATCTTCCAAACCGGCAATGAAATTGTCCACAGATTCCCAGTCGATTTGACTGACTGAGCTCGTGGTGCTATTAGAGTGCTGTGCTCGTGGAGACTGTAGGTCTGTTTCATTGGGACTGGAGGGTGCCGATACAGCCTGTGGAGTAGAGAGGCACAACTGTAATTTCCTGTTAGAAATATACACCGAAGAAAAACAAAATAAATGAGAGCGGCACTCTGAAGAATGCAGTCTCGGCTCACACGCTCATTCTGAACAAAAACGTCATCGTTAACTAAGGCCTAAGTCACATTTGCTCTACGGCGAGGATACGGCGGCCGTACGCCCTCTGAATTGACAGAAACGTGCGGCAGCCGCAGAGTTTCTGCGGTGGCCTCAGGGTGGCCCTACGCCGTTTGGCTATATTTTACAGGTCGTAAGGTCGCCGTGGAATCATAACGCGGAGTTCGAACTTTTTTCATTTCTACGTTCGCCGTAGCAATTCGACAAGCCGAAAAAAAAAAAAACTGGTCACAAAAAAAAAAATGAACCCATTCGTTACCGTCCATCTGGCCGCACGTTCGCCTTAGGGCCCCCCTGCGGTCGCCTTGCGGGCACCTTGAGGCTACCTTGCGTCTGCCTTGAAAATTCTATGGCCACCGCAGGGCCCCCTTAAGGTCACCGTGCGACATCAAATCAAAGACCATACGGCTACCCCACGTTTTCGGTCTCCACAATGTATAAATACACCGTGCGGCTCCCCGAAAAATAAAAACATGTGACTGCTACATTGTGTGACCATGGAAATACTGCGGCCACCGTATAATTGCTCGTGGCCGTAGATTTTGGAGACCCCACGGCCGCTGTGGCAAATGTGACTTATGCCAAAGCACGCAACTATTATGGCCATAGACCCATATCATCCATGCATCCTATTATGTCACACACATTGCCAATTTCCATCGCTTGATTGATTATTAGGATATCTAACAACCACTTTTGTGAACTTTAAGGAAAAATTGCATCATTGAAGGTGCACATGAAAAAATTCAAACTATATATTCTCCATGGCTATTCGATCATATGTACGAAGTTTCGCATCAATCTATGAAGTGGTTCTCGAGAGGAAGTTATTTTTAACATTTTTATTTTCAATCCAATATGGCCACGAGAGCAGTTGCCCAATGACGTCATAAATTTAATCCTTCACTCATATAAGGTTGTAGATCAGAGACAGTGGATGAAATTTCAGATTTTTTTTTGGATAACGATTTCGATTCAACCAATTATGGCTGGAATACCACTTCACAGGTGACAATCGTTATCACCCAATGTAACCCATGGTGGGTTTACAACATAATGTTACAGACCGGGGGTCGGCCGCCAACCGACCGCTCTGAACGGAGCCGCAAGTTGAGTCGGCCCGACCGATCGCCCGGAATATAGATCGCTGCCCGGATAACTCCGAGCGACGGGTCCTTGTACAAGAACCGAAATACGCCAATCGGCAGATCACTTGGGGTAAGGTCGATTGCCAATCTTCAATTTACCTAAATACCCACGTGATCCAACTCCCGGGGTATTCCACCCTTGACGGATCTCGGACGGAACAAACCGCCGAGGCGAGCTTGTCCGTGCGCGATTCCGAGCGGCGTAATCGCCGAGAACCGTCGATCCAAATGTCCCCCTATTACGGCAAACCAACGGCTTTCTAACTCCCAACACACGAAATGTTCAGTCAATGAGGGAATGGACGAAACGAGCAGGTTTACATTCACACATGGACATTTATTATAATGAAACACTTATGCAATTAAATAAGGCCAAACACGTATGCAATTATGCAAGCAACAAAAGCACGACAAAAGAACGACAACCGTCTACTTATTATGTGCAGTCATTTTCACTTAACAGCAGTTCCTACTTATTAGACGGGCACACGGACACACGTACACACACACGAAACGGTGGCTGAGGCCTTTAATCACGAGCTCCAGCTCGGAGGACAGGTGAGCTGAAACTCAAAGCCTAACTCGAACCTCTCCACCTCGTGTGGTCTTCAACTTGTCCGGTTCCGGGCTCCAGCGAGAGCGAGCTGGATCCAATCGCCGCGATCCTTCCCGAGCTCCCGCGAATCCTCCCGCGCTTCTCAACACGTGCCGGTGAGATGAGGCGCCGATCCTTCCTGTCGATCGTCTCTTCCCCGAGGATCCAACTCCAAGAAGAGGCCGACGCGTCGCACCAAGCCGGGAAACAAAATGGAGAACGAAAAGCTCCACGAACCAAGAGGAAAAGGAAGAAGAGAAAGAAGCCTCTACTCGCAGCTCGAGCTGAACAACCGGCTCAAGTTCCTTCCAAAACAAAGCAGCAGCCGAAGCAAAAAGCTTCCGAAGGCATCAAGCCAAGCAAGCCAAGCAGGACCCGATGGCCTGCTAAACGACTGCTCTCTCCGAAACAAAAAAGCTTACTAACTCCACGCGACTCAGCAGACGAACTCTACCACGGGACTCCCACGAACTCAGCCCTACCACGGGACTCCCACAAACTCTTACGGGACTCTTTTCATGGGACTTTCATGAACTCAGCCCACGAACTCTTTTGGGACTCTTTACACGGGACTTTCACGAGACTCTTTTTGAACAAAGAAAAGATGTCCTCTTTATCCTTTGCACCCCCTCCCCCGCACCCGGCGAGACTCATGCCCTCGTGATCCACCCCCCCCCCCAACCACGGGTGGGAGGGAGTTGTTGACGTCACCGCAGGGTTCTTCTTCCTCTTCGCAGAAGAGGGGGAGGGACGTCTCCACTGTTTGCTCCCTAACTATTAAATCGATCCGCAGCGCATCTAATCAATTTCAAAACATTTAAACAATGGAAGGTGAGCTATGTAGGGAACATGCACTTATCGACATCGCTGACTAAGGGAACCTGTATGTTGTGTGCGATTGAATTCCAAATTCGTAACACTATGCTAAGGTTCAATTTTTTTAGTTGAGAGTTTTTGGAGGAGATGCCCAAATTTTTCCTTTCATCCAATATGGCTGTCATACCATTTGACTTATGATGTCAGAACTATCAATAAAACATTCTTCATGTGGAGTCCCTCCTATGTTTAAAGTTTTGCAATGATTGGACAAGTGGTTGCAGAAACATTTTAAAAGCAAGAAACACGCGCGCACGCACGCACGCACGCACGCACGCACGCACGCACGCACGCACGCACACACACACACACACCAACAGTCTCACATCCCCTTCAGGGCGATATGAACAACTTGAGATGTTTATCAAAATTATCGACTCCAAAAATTGGCAAAATACATTCTCAGAGCAAAAACACGTACTGGTTGAGAACTTTCCGTCTCCATTAAGATGCAACGGATATTCTCTGGTACGATCCAGTCACTGAGTTCTGACTCATTGATATCCTCATCACTTTTGTTTACAGCTCCTTGAAGGTTTGATTTTCCATTCTTTCCCAACTTCTTCACACCATCCAATTGGGCCAGCTTAGTGCATGTCCCTCCATGTTTGAATTCTGAAGGGGGGGGGGGAGAGAAAGAAGAAAAGAAAAGGTATTGAGTATTGTTGTAGATATAATATTTACCAGTAAACATTACTAGAGTCCTGAGTTCAAGCCTTGTTGGATGCTGAATTAATACACCAGGGGGTTGACTCAGCCTGTCATCCTTCCGAGGTCGGCAAAATGAGTACCAGTGTGTACTGGTAGAGGGGCACTGCATCAGCGACACAGTCACGCTTCCAAGAAATGATAGCTAAGCTGCCATACGCAAGAAGAAGAAGTAAACATTACAAGCTGATGTTGCACGACTCATAAACGTGCCATAAGACAAAGCAGCTGTGTTCAGAGGATTACATCGCAAAGCCATTGGAATGCTAACCATTTATGTTTGTGTACGTGTACAAGGCTGAGCTTTAACAAAATCCACAGTGCAATTAATTTTCGAGTGAGTTCGAAGGTGGAATTTATTTTGGAAACAGTAATGGAGAGAGGGTTTAAATAGTAGAATTGAGTTTATAACCGACTTGGATGTATGGAAAATGTAAAAGTAGAATGTCACAATGAAATCGCAGTAATTACAAACATGCTGCATTTAAAGAGCTCACAGACCTCCCGGAGGCAATTTTGTTCCTGATTTGGCACAGTTTCTGAAATCCATTTCTGAAAAATGAAACTTTAGTCTGCTGCTCGGTTTTGATGAAATGTGCCCTACCCTCCCCCGCCGAAGAACAATGACATAATTTCCAACGTTTTCCTCAAGCATATCTACAAGTCCGGCATCTCATGACCAACATATTGTCACATCAGAAAGACAACATGGCAGCTCATTCAGAAATTAGTTGTTTGAATGAGCTGAGTGATTGTGAAGTGGATGACTGCAGCAGAACTTCCCGAGTGCAACATTGAAGACAAGAATTCATGAAGTGGGTGCAACAATGTAGGCGACCAAATGACAATAAAGAAGGAATCCTACTATAATATCGGTAAGGGCCCTGTCACACCTTGATGTTTCAGCCAGCGTATGGCAACGTATCAAAACGTATGTAAAACGCTGGCGTACGCTGAATTCTTGATGTTTTTTTTTCAGTTTTGGGCGTATTCATAATGAGTTGGACGTATGCATAACGTATTAGTAACGTACACAGAACGTTTCGATAACTTATAGATAACTTATACCAACGAATGCTTAGTGTGTTGTCAGCGTTCACAACCTATGCCCAACGATAGTCTAACGTACGCATAGCGTGCGGCAGCGTATCGCCGACGATCACGTGGCGTAGGCTATAAATAGGCTGCTGCTCAACAATTTAAATCATAACCGCACTAGACATCGAAGTGTCAACATCACCGTCACACCTTGACGTTTTAGCCAGCGTATGCCGACGTATGAAAAATTTGCCGAATACGCTGGCACACGTCCAATACGTTATGGGTAAGTTTTGTATACGTTAAGAGCACGCTGGCATACGTCGAAGTACGCCGAGCTCGTCGACAAATTTTAAGCATGCTCAAAATTTGTCGACATATGCCAGCGTATGACGCACATGTTCCGCATACGCTGGCCATAAGTTGTAGGCACGTTATGCGATCGTTGACACACGTTACTTGTAAGTTACTCATAAGTCGAAACACGTCGAGGTAATGTTTAGCGTACCAGAAACTTATTTCTAACCTATGAGTAACGTGCTTTGAACCTATGTGTAACGTATCTCCAACGCATATTGACGTATGTCGACGTATTTGATTGATGTCCTCCGGACGACCACAGAACTTACTGAACGTGTTTCTAACTTACAGCTACCGTATAATGGCGTATTGGCAGCGTTTAGCGGAATTGGTATATAAAAATGGGGTTCACAGGAGGAACCCGTCAGTGTTTCAGACTCCATGGTGAGTAGATGTCCATGTCAGTAGTAGTAGGTGAGCGTGTCAGTAGTAGTAGTAGTAGGTCCATGTCAGTCGTCGTAGGTGAGCGTGATGGGGAGGGTGTGGGTGATGATGGATCCTCCTTGCGTCCGCGGCCAGGAGACTTCTTTGCAGCATTCTTCGAAGTTTTCTTCGGCATTTTTATTTTATTTTATGTTTTTCTACGCTGAACTATTGATGTTTTTTTTTCAGTTTTGGGCGTATTCATAATGAGATGGACGTATGCAGAACGTATTAGTAACGTACACAGAACGTTTCGATAACTTATAGATAAATTATACCAACGAATGCTTAGCGTGTTGTTGCCGTTCACAACGTATGCCCAACGTTAGTCTAACGTATGCATAGCGTGCGGCAGCGTATCGCCGCCGATCACGTGGCGTAGCCTATTAATAGGCTGCCGCTTAACGATTTAAATCATAACCGCACTAGACATCGAAGTGTCAACACCACCGTCATGTCCTGTCACACCTTGACGTTTTAGCCAGCGTATGCTGACGTATGAAAAATTTGCCGAATACGCTGGCACACGTCCAATACGTTATGGGAAAGTTTTGTATACGTTAAGAGCATGCTGAAGCACGCTGGCATACGTCGAAGTACGCCGAGCTCGTCGACAAATTTTAAGCATGCTCAAAATTTGTCGACATATGCCAGCGTATGACGCACACGTTCCACACACGCTGGCCATAAGTTGTAGGCACGTTATGCGATCGTTGACACACGTTACTTGTAAGTTACTCATGAGTCGAAACACGTCGAGGTAATGTTTAGCGTACCCGAAACTTATTTCTAACCTCTGAGTAACGTGCTTTGAACCTATGTGTAACGTATCTCCAACGCATATTGACGTATGTAGACGTATTTGATTGACGTCCTCCGGGCGACCACAGAACTTACTGAACGTGTTTATAACTTACAGCTACTGTATAATGGCGTATTGGCAGCGTTTAGGGGAATTGGTATATAAAAATGGGGTTCACAGGATGAACCCGTCAGTGTTTGACTCCATGGTGAGTAGATGTCCATGTCAATAGTATCAGTCGTAGTAGGTCCATGTCAGTAGTTGTAGGTGAGCATGATACGTTATGCGTTAGAGATACATTACACATAGGTTCAAAGCACGTTACTCATAGGTTAGAAATAAGTTTCGGTTACGCTAAACATTACCTCGACGTGTTTCAACTTATGAGTAACTTACAAGTAACGTGTGTCAAGGATCGCATAAAGTGCCTACAACTTATGGCCAGCGTATGCGGAACGTGTGAGTCATACGCTGGCATACATCGAAAAATTTTGAGCATGCTTAAAATTTGTCGACGAGCTCGGCGTACTACGACGTATGCCAGCGTGCTTCAGCGTGCTCTTAACGTACACCAAACTAACCCATAACGTATTCGACGTACGCCAGCATTTTAGACAAATTTTTCATACGTCAGCATACGCTGGCTAAAACGTCAAGGTGTGACAGGGCCTTAAAGCTCGATTATTTATCCGGCACATTTTAGTGTTTTAAACAAGGGTGTGTGCCCGCCTGTGCATGTGAAGCTAATGGCTGTCTAAATACGCCATTGGCAGGACGATCTTCCTTGTAGGTAAATCTTCTAAGTACCTGGACGTTCAGATTATTCAAAATTTCTGCAGTGGGTTATTTTTTGACTACCATTCCTATATCATGAAAGTTTAATGAACTCACACTGAAGTTGGGGAGGATGAGTGACAAAAGATGAGCGTGGGTTGCTTTGCACATAATCTTCTTATATATTGGTGTTGCACATACATACATACGAAGATAAACAGAAGCCCAAAGATAAGGGAGATATTTACATTTCACTGTCAAGATTCTCTTCCTATTTCACATTTATTATGGTCAATAATTTGCACTTAATGCACCTTAAAGTCAATGCTTTGGCATTTTTGTGTTCTCAAATAGATAGACAAACTGACAAAGAGTATTTCTGAAGAACATTCAAAATTTGTACTCATTTGACCACTGACTTTAAATATTGACCTTGAGGGTCAAATACTTGATTTAGACTGAAGTGCCAATCTATTTATAACGGTGATTTAAAGTGTAAATTGAATTAATATGAAGTTTGAATGGTTTGAGAATCAAAGGTAGGATATTTGGAACCAGTTTAAAAAGAACATAAATGAATCTGTCTTGGAAATTCTTCTCTTCAACTGTTATGGAGTTGTTCACCATTTTCTTTTGTTTTTTTTTCTTCATGTTTCCTGTTAAATCTAATTTTTAAAAAGTGTTATTTTCCCATAAAATTCAGGTGTTTTTTTTTCACTTTGTAAGGGGTTTTACCTGAAGGAGCATTGTATTGGGATAATTATTTTTTAATTTTTGTTATTTATTTTGCACTCAATTGACCTTTAAAATTTGACCTTGGAGGTCAAAAATTACAATGGTCAACAGGTGATTCCTAAAGCCCATTCTGTGATGTTACTTTTGAGCCCATTCGCCAAACTTTTACATCTGTTGCCATCAAACCTTATTTAGGGGTCTTGGCCAGACACCGACCTATAAGTATGTTTTTGCTTCATGCACGTAACCCGAGTTTTTTTTTGCCGATACAGAGCTGTCAGTTGCATATACACCACCCAAATAAAGGTGTGCATCAAAAGAACGTGTTGTATGCTTGGAACAAGATCACCCATAGGGTGGGTACTCTACTCATAAATAAAATTTGTCGTCCCTCTGTCTTGAGATGGCAATATGGATGTTCACGTTTTTTGCAAAGACTGCTGGGCCGACAACCACCAAATTTGGCACACAGACCAAGTCCGACCCGTGGATTGTCCAAAGGGTATTTTCATCCACCACGTCTTTAAAGACACTTAAGACCCAAAGACGCTTTAGACCCTGTAGACCCATAAGACCCCAAAGACCTGTAAGACCCTTTAATACCTCTAATACCCTGAAGACCTCAAATACCTTTAAGACCCCAAAGACCCTTTAAGATGCCAAAGACCCTTTAAGATCTTGAAAACCCCCAAGACCCTTAAACACCCTGAAGATCCCGAAGGACCTTAAGACCCTTGAAGACCCCCAAATACCCATAAGACCTTGAAGACCCTGAAAGACACCGGATATCCCTCAGAACCTTAAGACCCGTAAGACCTTTTAAGAACCCGAAGACCTTTTAGACACCAAAGCCCCTTAAGAACCCGAAGCCAATTTAAGACCCTTACACCCTTCAGACAGCTTGGACCTTTGACCATTTAGAGCTTGAGACCAATTTGACCGTTTCAGACGCTTTTTACATGCTTGAGAGTTTCGACCCTTTCAATGCTAACTACAATTGGAATGTACCCTTTAAACTATCTATAACCAGTTAAGCGCACACCATGCAAACATCTATCGACTATAGTTTTTTTTTTAAACAAAGTACAGACGATACATTTTTCAGCAAGTCGTGCACAAACTCGACCCACCCAAGTGGGTGGGTCAAGCTTTAATGTATTACTCGCAAATACCACCTGTCGCTTTGATGACGGTAATACTTAAGGGAGGAGGGAGAAAAAAGAGGGTGGAAGAGGGAGAGAGGGGTGGGGGAAAGGAGAGAGGAGGGATGGGGAGTGAGGAGGGGTGGGGGAAGGGAAGACAGTGTGAGGTGGGAGGATGGGAAGGCAGACGTGCGTGGATCCGCTATCGACAATATGTGCTCAGCAAGTGGCTTAAGCACTCCAATTAAATGGTTGATGAATGGTGGGCTAGGCTGTCGCTGCATACCATAAAGGATCCCTTTAACTTTAAAGCCGGTCTTCACCGCACATGCAGCAGTTAATGAAATAAAAAAGAATCTATAAATCCGCCATTTAGGCTGCTCATCTGTGCACGTGTCACGTGGTACATCGGTTTGGGGTCCGCGCAAAGACAATAACTTTTTTATAAAATGTCCATTTTTTTACCAGATTTTCATAGATTCCCTGAAGAGCACCTCGCGAAACCTCCGAAAATATAGACACAGATCTGGCAGACACTCTGGATAGGCAGTCCCTCTGGGGGACAGGGCAAGAGGTCGAGGAGTGAATGCATTAAATCATGTAGCTCAATGAAACTGGTAAATTTTGTCACATTCCTAAATTTTTTGTTCACTCAATATAATTCTCCAAACAGTAGAAAAAGATAAGTTTAATGCTTTGGAAATTTCACATTTTCTTGTGGATGTATGGAGAAGGAGGGAACATAACCTTGCTTGCTTAAAGTAAATTGGTATATCGGCTTAGTTATAAAGACTCGTTATTTCTTTAAATTATCAGATTTCACAACAGATCGACACTTTTTTTTCGCCGGACGATATCCAATCCTAAAAACCGAAATAATACTTTGATGATATACTTTAATTAGTCCGTGAGAGTAGATCGTGGAAAATCGTATCATATAATGCATGAAATTGCTCCAATCTCCTAATTTGAAAACTATAGTCCTGTTGCGGTTCTGCAAAACCACATGCCTCTAAATCAATGGTACCCAACATACAGTGATCCCCAGGCAGTTATTTCATTAGTACTCATGTAGATAGTCCTCCCCTCATGTCTCGAGGGTTAACGGGACAAAGTGCGTTGCGTGGGTCTCGTAGTTAGGTCTAATAAATGTCTCTGATTCCTACTCTAACCCTTTCCTTTTATCCATAGCACAGAAGAAAGCATGCAAGCACACACGCCATTCAATAGGCAATTGTTTACAAGCAGACCACGATGCCACCCGTGGCTCAGATCCTCCACATCCCTGCTGCACACACACAAGACAACCCGCGCATGGGAATCACACGCCATTATTTCATTTGAATCTGCACTCCAATTCCAAACCAGCACCTCACCTTGCTCACCAAATCTCACCACTTTACCACAAACGCCTCCCGCATCTCCTCGTGCCTCTGCATCACTACATTTCGCCATTCTATTTCGAAGAGCATCGCGGCATCGGATTGTCCTTGGTGCTGCGCAATGCTCGTCCAGGCAACAGACGCTAATAGCTCCACCACATCTCACTGGGGACGTCTCGGGTGAGCATCCGGAATTGGTACAGCCATCACCCAGTCGCCAGACCACAGCAAGACCAGGGGCAACAAGGAGGGGTCGCGAGAAGGGAGATCTGGGAGTTTGGTTCGGGGCCAGGGTGTGCATTTTGGCTCATGAGGGAGCCCATGGGTGGTGGGGAAAGTCTGCAACCATCCGACATTCAGACCGCACTTGGAGCACGTTCAGGGCTGGGGTGCTGGCTCAGGCAGTATGCCGTATGTCAAGTCAGAAGCTCCGAGCCGTGCCGATGCTGGTGGGCAACTGAGAAGGTTTCCGTTCCTGGAACCTGGCAAGGAGTGGCTAGGGCCGCTGTGGCCCAATAGAAGAGCAGGATTTGGGCCACAGCACATCACTTTCTGGTCATAACCCCACCCTTCACCCGGGACGTATAAAAGGGGTAGCACGGAGCCGAAAGAGAGTCTCTTCTCTGTCTCGCTCTTCTTCAGAACATTGTTGGTGTGTGATTGCCAGAACGTGCTTCTTCTTCTTCTTCTTCTTCATAAGCCTGATCGGGTGATTGCCGTCCTTTGAGACTCCCTGCCGTGCTGTCGACGTCCCGCCATCCCCACGCAGCCAGAGAGACCAGTGCGGACCACACGTTGCCAAGAGCCCCGGCAACGAATTAAGCAGAATATAACGTGCCATATTACGAGGTGAGAACGCTAAGGCAGAGTGTCCCACGGAGGTACATGCTGCACATACAGACCTTTTCACAGTTGTGCTCGGGATCTTTCTCCACACGCATCCTCTGTCTCTCTCTCTGTCTCTGTCTCTGTCTCTGTCTCTGTCTCTGTCTCTGTCTCTGTCTCTGTCTCTGTCTCTGTCTCTCTGTCTCTCTGTCTCTCTGTCTCTCTGTCTCTCTGTCTCTCTCTCTCTCTGTCTGTCTGTCTGTCTGTCTGTCTCTCTCTGTGTCTGTCTCTCTCTCTCTCTGTGTCTGTCTCTCTGTCTCTCTCTCTCTCTCTGTGTCTGTCTCTCTGTCTCTCTCTCTCTCTCTGTGTCTGTCTCTGTCTCTCTCTCTCTCTCTGTGTCTGTCTCTCTGTCTCTCTCTCTCTCTCTGTGTCTGTCTCTCTGTCTCTCTCTCTCTCTGTGTCTGTCTCTCTGTCTCTCTCTCTCTCTGTGTCTGTCTCTCTGTCTCTCTCTCTCTCTGTGTCTGTCTCTCTGTCTCTCTCTCTCTCTGTGTCTGTCTCTCTCTCTGTGTCTGTCTCTCTGTCTCTCTCTCTCTCTGTGTCTGTCTCTGTGTCTGTCTCTGTGTCTGTCTCTCTCTCTGTCTCTCTGTCTGTCTGTCTGTCTGTCTCTCTGTCTCTCTGTGTCTGTCTCTCTGTCTCTCTGTGTCTGTCTCTCTCTCTCTCTGTGTCTGTCTCTGTCTCTGTGTCTCTGTCTCTCTCTCTGTCTCTGTGTCTCTGTCTCTCTCTGTCTCTGTGTCTGTCTCTGTCTGTCTCTGTGTCTCTCTGTCTGTCTCTGTGTCTCTCTGTCTGTCTCTGTGTCTCTCTGTCTGTCTCTGTGTCTCTCTGTCTGTCTCTGTGTCTCTCTGTCTGTCTCTGTGTCTCTCTGTCTGTCTCTGTGTCTCTCTGTCTCTCTGTCTGTCTCTGTGTCTCTCTGTCTGTCTCTGTGTCTCTCTGTCTCTCTGTCTGTCTCTGTGTGTCTCTGTGTCTCTCTGTCTCTCTGTGTCTCTGTGTCTCTCTGTCTCTCTGTGTCTCTCTGTCTCTCTGTGTCTCTGTGTCTCTCTGTCTCTCTGTGTCTCTGTGTCTCTCTGTGTCTCTCTGTCTCTCTGTGTCTGTGCCTCTCTGTCTGTCTGTCTCTCTGTCCCTCTGTCTCTCTCTCTCTCTCTCTCTCTCTCTCTCTCTCTCTCTCTCTCTCTCTCTCTCTCTCTCTCTCTCTCTCTCTCTCTCTCTCTCTCTCTCTCTCTCTCTCTCTCTCTCTCTCTCTCTCTCTCTCTCTCTCTCTCTCTCTCTCTCTCTCTCTCTCTCTCTCTCTCTCTCTCTCTCTCTCTCTCTCTCTCTCTCTCTCTCTCTCTCTCTCTCTCTCTCTCTCTCTCTCTCTCTCTCTCTCTCTCTCTCTCTCTCTCTCTCTCTCTCTCTCTCTCTCTGTGTGTCTCTGTCTCTGTGTCTCTGTCTCTGTGTCTCTGTTGTCTCTCTGTCTCTGTCTCTGTCTCTGTCTCTGTCTCTGTCTCTGTCTCTGTCTCTGTGTCTCTGTCTCTGTCTCTGTCTCTGTGTCTCTGTGTCTCTGTCTCTGTCTCTCTGTGTCTCTGTGTCTCTGTCTCTGTCTCTGTGTCTCTGTGTCTCTGTGTCTCTGTCTCTGTCTCTGTCTCTGTGTCTCTGTGTCTCTGTCTCTCTGTCTCTCTGTCTCTCTGTCTCTGTGTCTCTGTGTCTCTGTGTCTCTGTGTCTCTGTGTCTCTGTGTCTCTGTGTCTCTGTGTCTCTGTGTCTCTGTGTCTCTGTGTCTCTGTGTCTCTGTGTCTCTGTGTCTCTGTGTCTCTGTGTCTCTGTGTCTCTGTGTCTCTGTGTCTCTGTGTCTCTGTGTCTCTGTCTCTCTGTGTCTCTGTCTCTCTGTCTCTCTGTGTCTCTGTGTCTCTGTCTCTCTGTGTCTCTGTCTCTCTGTGTCTCTGTCTCTCTGTCTCTCTGTGTCTCTGTGTCTCTGTGTCTCTGTGTCTCTGTCTCTCTGTGTCTCTGTCTCTCTGTCTCTCTGTCTCTCTGTCTCTCTGTGTCTCTGTCTCTCTGTCTCTCTGTCTCTCTGTCTCTCTGTCTCTCTGTCTCTGTGTCTCTGTCTCTGTCTCTGTCTCTGTCTCTGTCTCTCTCTCTGTCTCTCTCTCTGTCTGTCTCTGTCTCTCTCTGTCTGTCTCTCTCTCTCTCTCCCTCTCTCTCTCCCTCTCTCTACTCCACTCCGTCTCTGTCTCTGTCTCTACTCCACTCCGTCTCCACTCCACTCCACTCCACTCCTCTATCCTGTCTTCTGTGGATGCACAAAGAAGAACGTTACTGAATCGCAATCTCATTTCCTCTGACTCGACACTGCACCCCCATATTGCACGACTCCACACCTCCCACTCCCATATCTTCGACACAACCAGTATTCCTCCCACCAAGCATTCTGGGATGTGTTGGTCTGCCGACCGCGCGAGGTATTGAGAGGTCGTTTACCCTCACCTGCTTTCTTTCTCACTGGGCTATCTAATCTTCCGTGCGTGTTGGCGCCTGTCCGAGCATAAATTGAGATTGCAAAAGATATCACGGGATAACTCTGTTCTGTGTCTGCTTTTGTAAGATTGCTTATCTTTTGCCGCACCCCACAAATTCCTTGCTATTCCCTGCTGTACATAAAATAAAACCCCATTCAATGTGCCACAAACTTTTCTTCGCTTGATTTTAAATAAATGTGTTGTATAGAAATGTTCCCAGCTCATTTTTGTGTTTTCTTCTCTTGGTCCAGCATGACCCACACCTTAATTTAGCCAGGACGTTATTCCCCAAAGATCTGTTTCTTGTACGTGCTTGGCAGTTCTGATCTGGTAACGTGATCCGGTTTGAGCAAGTGCGTACCGAGGGTGTGACCCCAGGTAATTTGATCACTTGACCTTTCGGTGAATGGAATGAGGTGGAGGACCCTAAGTCACGTCGTCGAGTTATTGGCGTTCACGGTCGATTCGTGACCTGCCGCGTCACGAATTTATTCGTGTGCAACGGCCTGCGATTCAGGAGAGTCTGGTGGGAACCCGAGGTAGTTCACCCCTTGTTGTCTTCGCCCCCAACCCCGGGTCCGCGACAGTACTTAGATAAGCGATGTATACAGCAATTCGTAGCGATGATGAACAAGCATTCGATAATATGAGTGAGGAAAGTGATTAAAAAAAACTATCTTTAAGAAATCATTGCGGCTTGTTCCAAGTCTAGGCATGGTTGAGCAGGCCAAAAAACATGGCAGTTTCCGACCACAGCGAGGTTACCCAGGAAACGCCTAAAAACCCCAGAGAGCGATGTGGCCAAGTATCGCCTGATGAAGAACATAATGAAACAAGGCCGTTAATTATCTTCATAAGGGGTGTTTTAATTAACCCAAACACCCAATTTTCACTCTTGCACTTCCTTGGTGTTTTGTTTGTATGCATGCAAAGTTTAAGACTGCTAGATTTTATGGTTTTGGAGTTATGGAGTTTTTGATGCGCGTGCGCACACACACACAACACACAACACACAACACACAACACACAACACACACACGTTTAGATGTATGCCTATAATTTAATATACACCCTGTGAAAACTCCTTTGTGGGAAGAGGAAGGGTGGAGGTGGGAGGAGGGAGGGGAAGGGGAGTGAGGTAGGACGGGATAGGAGGTGGATGGAGGAGGGAGGGGAAGTGGTGGGGTGGAGTGGGAGGGGGAAAAGGAAGGTGAGGGTGGGAGGAAGAGGGAGGGGAAAGGGTAGGGTGGGAGTCTGGAGGGAGGGGAATGGGTGGGAGGAGGAACCCGGTGTTGCGGGTACCATTGCTTGTAGTAAATAAGCCTTCACATTATTTTATGAGCAATTCACTAATTTTAGCATACATGATATTGTATCTCAAACACACAAATAAAACCCTTTTGTAAAGGACTCCAGGTAGCCCTGACAAATCATGGCAGTTTAATTGAGTATATGAGTAGGGACGATGCTACAATATAAATAAGATGAAGGCCTTGTACATTATGGAGGGAGGGGTTTGAAGGCCAATCATTGCTGAGAAAGTGAGAGCATTGGATTTTCCTACAGTGAAAGACATTTTTAACCTCTGCCATCGAAGATGGACGGAGGTTACTGTTTTCACCCCTGTCTGTTTGTATGTTTGTTTGTGAACAGTATTACGGAAAAACTCCTGGACGGATTTCAACGAAACTTGGTGGGGGATTAGGTATGGTCCAAGGATTATGCCATTACATTTTGGGCTTGGTACAAACTCCAATATGGCTGCTATGGCGGTCATTTTGAAAAAATATTAGAATTTTTGTTTTTGCATTTCTACATGTTTTAAGTGATTTCCAACCCCCCCCCCACCCCCCCAAAAAAAAATTGTTAGAGAAAAAAAAAAAAACTTTGCAACTTTTTTTTTTTTAATTTCGACATTTTTTTGGCATTTCTACATGCGCGTCGATCTAGTTTCGTTTATTCAATCGTGGTTCAGTCGAGTCTGATCCATTTTGACCTACAATGAATAGGATATCAGGTTCACTTAAGTGACCCAGCAGTATTGGCAGCAGAGGTTTTGCACTCTACCGAGTACTCCCCCTCTGGTCCACACACTGAGTTGCCCAATGACATTTTCCAGATCTGCAGAGTTGGATGTTACAGCAACGTGGCCCTCAGAAGTGGGGTATACTCTTCTGCGCATGGGAGACATCCAGGGAAGCAGTTGTATTACTGACGCAGACCAATAATAAGGGCAGTCATAAAACGTTGCCTTGTAGAACTGCAGCCTCAAGAGGAAGATTTATATTTATCTGTAATTTGAGGTTTAATGCATCCATTCATTGGGTTTAAATAAAGCAACATGTCCATGGTAGAATAGTTGAGGCAGATACCTTATTAATAATTAGAGATGAAGATGACAGAGAATAGTGGAAGTGGATCAAAATATTACATTTCTTCTATCAGGCTTTTCAAGGTTAAAACATCGATTCATACTGTTCAAAACCTCTTATTGCTACAATGGCCAACTGCATATTGCATTTGCAAAAATCATGTAATTTGACTCTCTTCCCCTCCTGCACAAATTTTCCTTTCTTCTCTTCCACTTTTCCTCACTAACTTCCTCTTCTTTTTCACCATCAATTCCCAACAGCAGAGTGGACAATGTTAGGACCAGAGAGCTTGTGGGTAAAGAAGATGAGACTTTGGACAGTTTTAAGGCAGGGATCTTTCAACAGAAGAGTGGGTAACACGTAGAATGGTCTCCCAGGAAAAGTAGTGGTAGCGGACGGGGTGGATACGTTTAAATGGGTTTTGGATAGGTACCGAGATGCATTGAAGATAGAGCCATATGGGGATATTGGCTTGTGTGGATGAATAATGATACAGAGGTTAGTTAGCGCAGGTTTGATGGGCTGAATGGTATCCTCCTGCACCAAAAGTTCCTTGTGTTTAACCCAAAATCCATTTTATCTATAATCCCCTCTTTTTATTCCTCTTCTCAATTTACCCATTTTACTCTCTATCCCTTCTCGTACAGGCATTTTAGCAGAAATATTTGGTCAACCTCCCACAAATTGCAACAAAAGCAAACTGAACAGATTTTGATTCCTGGATATGTCCTCAGTGACAGAAAAAAAGTCCTAAGGGATCCTCCGGGGGAAAGTCTTGAAATCATGGAAATCCAATATGGCCGCCACCCAGCTTCAGGGGAAAATGAGAAAATTGTAAAGATTGATATTTTAAAATGTAAATTATTATAAACTTGCTATATATGTTGAGAAAAATCAAGCCTATTAAAGTTAGAACTCGACAATGTCGTCATCATCCTCATCATTGTCACATGGAGTGTTTGTGCAGCCAGAGCCCCTGCAGTTTCCACAAGCTGGAGTGCACTCAACGTTGTGCTTCTTCCATGTGCATCTCATGGTGCTATATTCAGCCTGGCAGTTGCACCTAATGACACGTAACATCTTTTCAGGAGCTGGTCCTATTGATGTCTGAAGTGGCACAAAACCCTTGTCACACTTCTGCCAACCCCAGTCTGTCAGAAGAAGTTCATGTTCACATCCCTTCCATTCTTGGACTTGCAGATACACGCGCAGGCTGTGATACTTTGCTGCTTCTGATGTTGGTGGTAACGTCTGTGGTTGCACGTGAGAGGAGCTCTAAGCCACCTTGTCCCAGTACCGCTGATACCGGAGGGTGTCCAGGGTGTCATTTGACTTTCCGTTGTAGATTATCACCAATGTTTTTTCTCCTGCATCTGCCACATCACATACGGAAGCTGGATATGTATCAAAAACCTTGGCCTGCTCACGGAATGTGTTGTTTGCTTTGAAATTTTTGAGGGAAGCTCCCTTTCCAATCCCAGGAAGACGAGATGTCGTGTCGCACCCAAGAACTGCATGTAGAAACAGTATGTGCTTGCATATGGCTGTACCAATCATTTTTTTTGTAGCCTTGATGTTCCAGATGCGAGGCTTCTTCGTGTTTTTCTTTGGCTCGGGACAAAAGAAGAAGTCATGGGATTCTAAGCTTGCATGGTAGCATAGGAGGACGAGGAGGTCTGTGTCATCACCAACTAACACAGTGTTGGTGACAGCAGCAGACTGCACGGCCTTCAGTTCAATCAGAAGATCAGCATCCCCTGAGGCATGGTGTGTCTCGCAGTTCTTCTTCTGAAGCTCTTCACTCAACATAAAAATGAATCGCTGTTTATTCTGCCTATTGGCAAGAAACTGTTCCTTCTTCATTGTGAGACGCATGTCAGCTGTAAATGTCACAGTAGTGCCAGCATTCCCTTTAGACCGTCTCTGATGTGTCATGTCCTTCATGTTGGTACTCTCATAACCATCAAACACTACTATGGCATCTCCGTACTTCTTCGTTACAAAATCAGCGTACTGGTGGCATATGTCTCTGTATGTAGTTCCACGAGACCATGGAATGCGTTGAACAAGTGCCCCGCCATCCAAAACGTACCGTTGCCCATCATTGGGGATATCGGCTGGGACATCGGATCCAAGAAGATCCCAGATGGCATCAGCAAAGACTGGCTTGTGTGCTTCTCGGAGCTGAATAGAGGAGTCAAAGAGGGCTGGTGGATAGCTGCACAGTTCATATTTGAAGGCCGACTCCAGTTCTTCTGCTGTCTGTGCAACAGTGATCAGTCTCTGGAAGAGGAGTTGTGGGTCAACCTGGACTAGCTCTCCATCAATCTTGACAGATGACTTCATGCCGAGGGTGACAACTTGGTCTTTCCTCTTAAATGTGTACTTGGCAGGTGTTTTCCCATCCATAGATTTCAATATTTTGGCTCCTACAGCATGTGCTGTATCGACTTTGACGGTGGGGTGTGCATGAACTCCAGTGGCAATGTTCCTCAGACGTGGATCACTACTGAATGGATTCCGTTCCTGTAAATACTGAAGAGCTGATAGTGTGTCCTTCCAGTCACGAGATTGTCTTTCCTTGGTCATGTCCTTCTTCTGCTCCCCAGTGTTGTAGTTCACACCTGTGAGCTCCTGCATTGCCTGGTTTATTTCTGCACAGGCAGGCATTGATAGTAGCCATACCAGCCGTTGTTGCTCTGTCATTCCTCGCCCTCGTGTGAGCCCCCCGCTGGTCTTCAAACTTCTCATCAGAACTTGTTCGATGATCAGGTCAGATGAAATACCTGCCCACAGGCGATCACTTCATCGAACCACATGGAACCCCTCATCAAAACGTTGTTGGACAATGGGATGTTGAGTTTTGAGGTCGGACATCTGCTGCAGATACACCCTCGCAGATTTGGCATACAGGTTGTGGCCCGAGGCTGCCAGGTAAGGCAGCGTTTCCTGGATGGCCTGTAGATGTAATGCCCAGTTCCCAGTGCACTCTGCCTGGATGTATTTGCATAGAATGTCTAGCATGTCCATATACTGAATCCAGAGCGCTGAAGTTCTAGAAGATATCTTTGCAGACTCGGCATGCTTCTGAAGGTGGTCTTTGATTCGTTTCAAGACTTCAGACTTGCATACTTCTTCCACAGACTGGGGTTGGCAGAAGTGTGACGAGGGTTTTGTGCCACTTCAGACATCAATCGCTCCAGCTCCTGAAAAGATGTTACGTGTCATTAGGTGCAACTGCCAGGCTGAATGTTGCACCATGAGATGCACATGCAAGAAGCACAACATTGAGTGCACTCCAGCTTGTGGAAACTGCAGGGGCTCTGGCTGCACAAACACTCCATGTGACAATGGTGAGGATGATGACGACATTGTCGAGTTCTAACTTTAATACGCTTGATTTTTCTCAACATGTATAGTAAGTTTATAATGGATGTAGTTTCTGAGTTTAATGCGAATTTTCATTTTCATTTCGAAACCTTCGTCAGGCAGATGTGATTGCCCTGAGTGGAATTGTGAATTTTGTCATGTTTCAATGACTTACATATTTATATTGTATTGCCATAGACTTGAATTAATCTTGTGTCTTCAACATTTCTTATTCTTTTTGGTCCAGGAGCCAAAATCAGTATCAGGTAAATTTTTTTTTTTTGGAACAAAAAAGACATTTTTGGACAAAAAAGCTATAATTTTTTATTTTACCCTCAATACATTTCACTTTTTTATAATTATTCTTGTATATCAATATACTGACCATAACTAAAACAATTAGAATGCAAAAAATATATATTTACATTTTAAAATATCAATCTTTAAAATTTTCTCATTTTCCCCGAAGCCGGGTGGTGGCCATATTGGATTTCCATGATTTCAGGACTTTCCCCCCGGAGGATCCCTTAGGACTTTATTTCTGTCACTGAGGACATATTCAGGAACCAAAATCTGTTGAGTTTGCTTTTGTTGCAATTTGTGGGAGGTCATCCGACATTTTGACTGTACTATTCACCCTTCTTCCCCCAATGACCTCCCCGACCCCGCCCCCAATGACCACCTACTCCACCCCTGCGCAGATGCCCACAATGTCGAATAATGTATGCAAACATTTCTACACGTCAAATAAATTCCTGTAATATTATTTGAACTGTATATCCATAATCTAACGTGGACCTCTTTCAGGAGAGATAGTGACAAAGGGATACGTATTCAGAACATCTGTGTGCTCAAGGCATGTGCCAGGGAGAGGAGGAAAGTTACCAGAGGTACTCAGCACATGGCTCATTTTTGGGACCGAGCCAGGGTGGACTTCGCCACAGCTTGCAGAGCGTGCTCTCGAAACGTCGTTTTGGACAGTGTGTGCAGGATACAAGTTTCGACTGGAAGTAAGTGGTGGTTTCGATCTGGAAAACATGATTCGGGTAAAGGAAAAACAGAAAAATATTTTTAAAAAAAGAGAATTATTAGTGTCAATTTATGTTGATGTTTTCACCCCTGTCTGTCTGTCTGTCTGTCTGTCTGTCTGTCTGTCTGTCTGTCTGTCTGTCTGTCTGTCTGTCTGTCTGTCTGTCTGTCTGTTTGTCTGTTTGTTACTTGCAAAATTGAAGATTTTTCAAGTATATTGGTCAGCCGATTTTGTTATTCTGTCTGTCTGTTTGTCAATCGCTTTCAAGTCACAATTTTAAACCGATCTTCATGAAACTTCACCACATGGTAGAGTTTGACATAAGCAAGAAGCCTTTTGTTTTTGAGGTCAAAAGGTCAACATAGGCCAAAGGTCAACAAATCCAATTGACTTGAAATTTGAACAGCATTTTCATATCACCTTACTGAATTCAACCACCAATTATTCTTGAGGTCAACATAGACCAAAAGGTCAACATAAGCCCAAGGTCAACAACTAAGGTGGTATTTCCAAAATCCTCAATTTTTATCCCATTGACTTGAAATTTGAACAGGATTTGCATATCAGGTCACTGAATTCAACCAACAATTATTTTGGAGGTCAAATTTGTTTCATGGATTTTGCAAATATCGGCTCTGCATGACATCGTCTTCTTGTTTGTTTGTCTGTGAGCAGGATGTCTCAAAAAGTTGTGGACGGATTCAGACGAAATTTGGTGGACAGGTTGGTGGATGAGTTGGTTTCATGACAACAACAAGACAATTAGATTTTGGTTCAGGTCAGCAGATCCGGCCCATCAGTGGGATAAAAAACGTCAACTGTCGAGCCTGGCAGGGGTATGCACTCTTCCGAGTGCCACATATCATTTTTGGCCCCATCTCTCAATGGTGAGGAATCCCTAACAATTCTAGCATTCGGATCTTCACCAAAATCAAATAATTTTGTCCTTGTCACACACCAACCTCTCCACAAAATTTAGTCCGAATCTGTCGTCCACAACCTTTTGAGATATCCTGTTCACAGACAAACAGAAAGACAGACAGGGGTGAAAAAAAATAACCTCCACCCACCTTTGGTGTCGGAGGTCATAAACATCGTGCGTGTGTGTGTGTGTGTGTGTGTGTGTGTGTGTGTGTGTGTGTGTGTGTGTGTGTGTGTGTGTGTGTGTGTGTGTGTGTGTGTGTGTGTGTGTGTGTGTGTGTGTTTGAAAAGAAAAATAAGTAAAAGAGAGAACATCAGAGGCTCGAACTCGAATTATACTCTGAAAAATGATTTTCAAAGGGCACATGACCTTAATTGACTTGTTGACCACAAAAATGAATCGGTTCATTTTTGCATTATATCAATCTCACACACAAATCACATACAGATTGCACAAAATAGATTGTTCAACATAGGTATGAACATGTGACATATTGTGTTGCCACCGTCTCAGAAATCCCCAGAATGATTTGCATCGTGAAAATGTCATTTGACACGTGTTTCCATATGCTGCCACAACCACAACACAAACTTTCAATGATCTCATTATTTTACCATTGTCTTTTTATGAGGGAAAACAAAGCTTGCAAACAAGCACAGCGCAACAATAATCACATACTAGTAAGAGACACGTCTGGTTAGATTTTGTGGAGCCGATTCAGGTGGGAAACATTAATTTACCAAAAGGACTCGGACTTGATTAATGAACCAATTATGATTTGTCATACAAGCCTGTTTCATGAAAGCTCATGACAACCAATGAGAAATCATCATGTATGCCCTTTTCATAGATCTTAATGCACCATTTTAGAAAGTGAATGAAATCGTTTATGATCTCACACCGTTTATGTGGAGCTGCTCCTGAGCTAATTGTGGCAGATGATGGGGGAGCTGGTGTCTTGCCGACATGATTTTTCATCAACTCCAGGAGGAGCTCACCTGCCTGCATGGTCCGCACACGGGAACTTTTCACCAGCCGGTGTCTGCACCAAACATCACGATCATCACATGTGCAATTGCATGTGACACCACACACATTCAAGGGATGCAAGGCCATCATTTGTATAACGTTTTTCAGCACATCATCTATCCTTTATGCTGCTGAGATACTTGAGCAAAACCGTATGTGAAAGTAATATTTTCAACTCACCTGTCCCTTTCCCCTTTATCCTGCTGAAACCACTCTCTCTCTTTCGCTGTAGTTGAAGCCTGCAGAAGTGGGGGAACATTTGTTTGCATAACAGCACTCTTCAAAATTTATCACAACAAAACAAAATGATTGAATGGAATTTAACCTTGGTGACAGTTTTATTGTTTTATTTTGTTTTCTTCCAAAATCATGCCAAACGAGGCTTCCCGGCAGTAGTATCGAGCAAGGCACAGTCGACATATGGAGTGGTCCGAAAGTGAGAGCGAGTCATCAATATTCAGTGAAGATGATTGAGAAGACAAAGGCAATAAAATATCGTTGTTGTGTATGATTGCTTCTCTAAAACTCAGGCATAACAATTCCAGCTCATCGCAAATTGCCTGTAAAAGGGAAACAAACCATTCAGCTTGATCTGCAGCTAAGGCCAGACAGAGGTCACAAAAATTGGCAAACAAAGACTGGTGAGTTTGTCATCCTGCACACACATTTTATTACTGTAAATTTCACTCTGAATTTTTATAGCTTATTTATTCAACATATTTTGAAATTAATTCACTGTGAATTTGTCATGTAATATTTTAACCCACTGTTCAAAATGCAAACTGCGTGAAGGAGTTGGAGATTATGTGAAGGCAGAAAACAAAAAAAGTTAGATTGCCATGTAACAGGGACCCGTCGGAGCAAATCATTTTGTTGTACATGATGCTGAGGAGGCAGCATATGTAAGTTATCGAGAGTAGTCACAGGAATATGATATGCGTAAACACCTCTTGTTTGTGGGCAGGGCCGCAGGTGAGGACTTCCCATCACAGAGGCACACGTGTCATGTGTGCGACTCGGCCGATCCTGATCTCTCTGGAAGTTGTGTAGAAGCGATGATGGTGTAGTGGATTGTGGAGTCTGGAAGAAGCAATGTGGATTTATTTTGATCGGGATCGGGAAGACGGGCTTTGAGATGAACATGATGCTCTGTTTGGCTTACTTCATCGTTGGCTCTCTTAATCTTCGTGGCTACTCATGGCTGGTTTACCTCATCGTTTGGCTCACCTTATTTAAGCTCACTTTGTCGCTGGCTCTCATAATGTCACTCCTGCATAAAAAAACGGGCTGCAGGGTGTCGTGCATTTACACCAAGAATAGTCAAAGGAAAGTCCTTGCCTGCATTATCTTATTTGTACACGTGTCCGGACACACATTTGCGTGTCCCCTTCTCCCTCTGTGTGCCTTTTGATTGGCTTGGTTTGTTCCGAACTGCTCATACTGTCCACCTTTTCCTCCATATTCATTGTAAATAAAAAGCTTTAAAAGGTAAGAAAATATCTTCGATCTATCTGCCTGCTGTGTGTGTGCGCCGTCAATTTCTGTCTTTTGGGCGACCTTGGGGAACGGTAAAGAGTAATAATTAGATACTGTTCGGCCATTTGTGGGACAAAATATCGCGACGCTGAGGTATATTTCTTTTGCAAGCCTGAGACGTCGCGCGCGCGTGCGCACATACGCACGTAAAGACTGGAGTGGTTGGGATGATACATTTTAAAAGAAGAAAGGCACTTCCAACCAACAAGGAAACTGGATCTACTCTGCTAATTTCAGCAATAAGCAAGAACAGAGACTGTGTGTGCTCTTGTGTATTGCTCAAATTAGCAGAGTATATCTTTCTTTCTTTTTTGTATACATTGACGAGGCTCGTATGAGAGCGAACACACAACGCACAGCAGGGGGGGGAGGGGATAAGACAAGGGTGGTGGGAGAGGGAAGGGCAAAACAGTGGGGAACAGACACATTAGGTGAACTGTGGAAGGGAGAGGGATGAGGTGGAGAACACGGGGTATACAAGATGAACATTACAGAGATTTTCAGGAAGGAAAGCAGGGAATTTGAAGGAGGTGGGCTTGGGTGGATTAACGTGGGTAGAAAAGATTGAGGTTTTGGATGGGGGAAGATAAGAGGTGGTGGTGAACGGCTGTTTTGAAGGCCTGGAGGAAAAATGGGATTGAACAGAGTGAGGGAGTTTATTCCAAAGGCGGGGAAAAAAAAAGAGGAATGACAGAGTGAAGGTGAGCAGTGATTCGTGATTTTGGTCGTTTTACCAAGAGGGGGTAGTTGGCGGACCTTGAGCGCACTAGAGATATGTGGTGGGGATGTATCGCAGACAGAGCGGTGGGGGGGGGGGGTGGGGGGTGCAGAAACGGAGAGCAGATGGAAGAAGACAGAAAGACCACCGACCTGCCTATGGTGAAAAAGTGAGAGGCCAAAAGACTCAGCCTCATCGCGGGAGATACCAATGATCCTAAATGCCTTGGTTTCCACAACGTGAAGCCGAGAAAGGTGAGAGGCAGGAGCATCAGCCCAGGGGAGAGCAGTACTCCATCAGGCTGTGGACGAAAGCTTTGTAAGTGGTCAGGAGCTCAGGTGGGCCGAGGAAGGACTTTGCACGACGGAGGATTCCCAGTCGGCGACTGGCTTTGGAGGCCAGGTTGGAAATGTGGCTTTTCCAGGAAAGATCATGGCAGATTGTGAGACCCAGACGCTTGAATGAAAGGACTTCTTTCAGAGGATTGTTGAGAAAGTAGATGGGTGGGTTTTCTCAACGGTCCTTTCGGAGAGACATCGTGAGAGTGAGATTTGTCAGGATTTAAAGACATGTTCCACGTGTTGGACCAGTTTGTGATTTTATCCAGATCTGCAGAGAGCGAAGAAGCTGCTGCTTGCCGGTCTGAGGGATGACAGATGGTACGACAGAGGGTGGAGTCATCAGCAAAGAGATAGAGGATTTTCCAGAGAGTTGGAGAGATCATTGATGAAAACCAGAAAAATAACAGGGCCCAGAACGCTGCCTTGAGGAACTCCAGCCTGGAAAGGAAGAGGGGATGAGAGAAATCCATTTCGGACCACACGTTGGCGACGACAGGAGAGGAAGTATGCGAGCCATGAGTGGAGATGGCCTTCGATACCATAGGAGTTTAGTGAGCAGGGCAAGGTGCCAGACTGTGTCAAAAGCATGCGATGTATCTCAGGATATGGCTGTGATTTCATGTCTGGCATTGAGTACCTCCATCCATTGTTGGGAGAGCAGAAGCAGCATATCCAGGGTCGAGTGTCCTGATCTAAAACCAAATTGATGATCGGAAATCAAGCCATTGGAGAAGAGGAAGGATTTAATGTCTGAAGCGATGATGGATTCCATAGCCTTGCTGATGATTTGGAGAAGGCTGATTGGTCTGTAGTTGCAGGGATCTGTTTTTGCACCTTTTTTATGCTGGGGGATAATGTTTGCTGATTTCCAAGCAGATGGCAGATGACCTTGAGCAAATGAGAGGGTGAATAGAACAGAGAGAGGGTGAGCAAGAACAGAGGAGCAGGTTTTTAGCACAGGTGGGCTGATGCCGTCTGGACCGGTTGCAGAATCTGAGTCGAGGTTTGACAGGAAGCTCTCCACGTTGTCAGAAGAAAAGGACAACGAGTCCACGGACAGTTGGGTGCGACTGGGTAAGGTGGGTACAGAAAGCGAAGGATTCCGGACACAAGATTTAGATGCAAACACCAAGTTTAGGCATGAAGCCTTTTCACGTGCGGTGTCAGCAGTGCGGCCATTTGAGTTAAGGGATGGGATGGGGGAGGAGCATAAACCAGAAACAGATTTGATTCGACGCCACCAGGATTTGGAGTTTACGTTTTCGTTGGAAACGCCTTTCTTCTTCTTCAAATATATATGTATATGTATATAGCCCGCGAGGCTCACCAGGGGTGAAAGGTCGGAGGCGAACAGTGGGCGGAGCCTGGCCTTGGGTTGAAAGATCAAGGGACGGCTAGCTCCTGGCCGATATAAGGGTGGAACTCGAGCAGATTCAGAGAGAGTCGGTCGGTGTCGTGTCACAAGAGTGTTGGAGAAGTGGTTCGTGGTTGTTCGTCGTTGTTCATGGGTCGTTCCCCGGTGGAGATCAGAAGTCGGGAGTCGGGGCTGGTGGGAGCGGCAGCATCGGAGCTTGGAGTCGTCAGAGCAAGCGGCGGAGCGTGGGGGTCCGGGCAGACAGCCCTGATACGGTCTGGTGACGCCGAGGAGTGAACGGGGTCTGGAGGAGCATGAACTCTGAAAGAGCAAGAGACCTGTTCGCTCCTCCGAAGCGTCGCCGACCAGGCTCGCCAGAAAGGGGCCGCGACGAAACCGGGCCACCGAGGCCGACCAAGCAGCCGTTCAAGCCGCCCAAGCGACTGGCGCGTTCGTGACGCACCAGACCGAACGGAGACACCAAGGGTCGCCGATCCAAAGACTGTCGAGTCACCACCAGGGGCTGCCAGGTAACCTGCCCTGCCTCTTAGAGCCCCTCGGTCAACCAGGCCTCCGAGTTTGAAATAAAGGCTCGCAAGCCCTATTCTTTTCCTTGGGTTTTTGGTTGAAAGTCTGTGGCGCCTTGTCTTCCTAAGTAGAACTGTTGAAGTACATGATTGTGTACATGATTGAATAGAACTCGGTTGTAAGCTTTAGCTCGTGTCTTGTCCCGTATCCCCATTCATTGACTGCATGCCTACTGGAAATAAATGCCCCATTGTTTGAATGTCAACCTGCTCGTTTGTGTCATTTTCTCTGCATTGACTGCCACGGCGCATATCGGGAATTAACTGGCTTTTAAAGCAGATAAAAGTAAATCTGGTCCGACGGGACTTGGCAATATCAAACCGCTCGGCTTCGAATACGGAACAAGCACGCTTAAGCGGCTCGTTTTCATACAAGTCCCGTCGAGGTGTAAACTCTCGGTATTTCTGTCCGCGTGAATAGTTAGGTAAATCGACAATTCGGCGATCGACCCTGTAGCACGTGGACAGAGTATTGACTGGTTTACGATGCGTTAAGGCATCCGTGGCTGGATTTCTGGGTTGGTCCGGAAAGTCACGAGTGGATTGTCGACTTCGGTAGGCGCGCGACCGCGATTGGGGTAAAGCGGCCCTCTGCACGTCGAACATGGCGGAAATCTATAACACTGGTGTCCAAGAGCGGGATTCAAACCCCTCCGTCTCCAAACAAAATTAACGGAAGGGTGGGTTTGTGAAGTGTGTGATCAAGTGAACCCTCCAAATCAAGGGTGTGTGAAGCGACCCTCCGGTTCCATTGAATTACGAGCTGTCAATTTTTTTTTTCCCCGATACGCAAAATGGCGGCTCAAGGAGAGCAGGGGCAGGGTAGTTTAGAGTATGAGTTAATAGAATCTATGGCCCAAGACGAAAGCACCGTTATGCAGGTTGACTACCCCCCACAACCAAACGCAGAGCTCGTAATGGGCGCGGCGGTGGGGGCAGCGGCGCGCGAACACCCCCAACAACAAGCACCCCTCCCAGTCCCCAGTGAAACCGCGATCGATCGTGGTGGATCAGCCTCGTCGGGATCGTTTGACTGGGGCCAGTTTAAGGAAATGATGCAAGCGATAGGGAACGAAATAAATACAAATGCGCAACAAATGCAAAGCAAAATGGATGGCATGAAGGAAAATGTGCAACAAATGAAAAACAACATGGATACAAATATGCGGACACTGAGCGGTGAAATGCAGGACATGGGGCTGAATCTCCAGGCAAGGCAAAAGGCACTGAGAACGGAATTGGAGGAAGCAAAAGGCAAAATGACAAAGGAGATCGGGACTGTTTGGGGAGAGATGGCTGAGTTGAGGGTGAGTGTAAAAGGTGTGTGGTCCGCGATGGAGATGGGTAAGAAAGACGTAGCAGGCGAAATAATGACGGTCGGACGGGAGGTAGACAAACTCGGACAGGGGGTGAAATAAATTAAAAAGGGACAAGAGGCACTGAGAATGGAATTGGAGGAAGTGAAAGGCAAAATGGCAAAAGAGATCGGGCACTGTTCGGGGAGAGATGACTGAGTTGAGGGAGAGTGTAAAAGGTGTGTGGTCCGCAATGTAGGCGGGAAAGAGGGACATGACAAAATAAATAGTAACGGTTGGACAGGAGGTAGACAAGTTAGGACAGGGGATGAAAAGGGTAAAAGAAGGACAAGACCAACTAAGGCGGGAAACAAAGAAGGAATTGGAGGCCGTAAAAAAGGAGTGTAAAACGAGACATGAAGAGATGACTGAAATGGTTAAAGAGATGGGACGGAAGGCCGAAAAAGAGACGCAGAAAATGGGAGTACGACTGGACAAACAAGAAAAAAAGAGACAGAGGAATAATTTAAATGGGTAAAAGGTGGATTAGTAGAGACTCAAGGGGAGGTAGGGAAGGTTAAGGACGAACTGGAAAAAGCAAAAGACATGCAGGCACGAATGGAGGGGAAGGTAGGGGATATCAAGGCAGAGTTGGTGGAATGTATTGAGACCCGATGTAAGAGGCAGGATGGCCTACTTATGGAACAGAGGGAGAAAATACGCTCCCAAGAGGCAGATCGCAACCGGGTGGGTCCGGTGTCGCCGAACGGGGTAAGAGGGTTGCATGACGCGGGGGTGTGCATGCCGAGCTTGGGGGGGACAGAGATTTTGGGGTCTCTTGGTGTGCATGCCGAGCTTGGGGGGGACAGATTTTGCGGTCTCTTGGTGTGCATGCCGAGCTTGGGGGGGACAGAGATTTTGGGGTCTCTTGGTCTAATGCAGGCCCCCGGTGTGATTGTGCCCGAGTGTATGCAGAATGCGAGCGGGATGGCATGGGGGAGCACGCAGGACCGTGCGGGGCATGCACCGACGCAGACGGGGGTAATAAACTCCCCGAGAGGATGGCCCGGGCTCTGCGGGCGTGGGGCGCCACTGGAATCTGGGGGTTCATCCCACTGGTTGTCCCTCAGGGACTGGGGGGTGGGGTTCGGACCCCGAAAGGCCAGAAGGTGCCGCTGCCTCCGTACGACGGGAAGACAGACCTGAGGGCGTATTTGGCCCAGTTTCACTGCGTGGCCAGGGGCAATGGCTGGGACTTGGAGCAGGGCACGGCGCAGCTCACGGCGGCACTGTGCGGTGCGGCATCCGAGGTCTTGACCACGATACCCCTTGGAGGGGTAACACTGGAAAACCTCCATTCAGCCCGAAATAACCGGTTTGGTGTGGAGCAGCAGAGCGAGCTTGTTAAAGCTCAGCTCAGTGGGCGCAAACGACACCCCCATGAGACGATGGGAGATTTAGCGTACGAGATTCGCCGCTCGGTGGGGGTCGCACATGCGAATATGACACCGCAGTACCAGGAAGAACTTGCCCTGGACCATTTTATCCAGGCTCTTGCGGGCACCGATGCCGGGGCGATACTGACCACATGGCGCCCGGAGAACCTCCAGAAGGCGGCTGACACTGCAGCCCGTTGGGAGGCGTCAAAGTCGCCGGCTGGAGGGGCCGGGTGACATGCAGTGGCAATCCGGCAGGTGGGCCCCGTGAACAATGATGCGCCGGGAGCCGGGGCTACCTTTAGCGACCAGGTGCAGTTGGAGAAGATGGTCCAGGGCATGGTCGACCGTCGGCTGATGAGGTCTGGGCCGAGGCGGTCGGGCCCAGGAGGGGCGGGGGATGGGCTATCAGGGGGTACCCCAACTCGGAACGAGGCGGGGTATAATTCGGAGTACCAGAGGCATGCACCTTACCCGGTGAGGTGTTTTAACTGTGGCAAGGGGGGCCACCTGCAGCAATGGTGTAGGTCCCCGCGTAGGGAAAGGCCCCAGGCCCCCAGACCACCAATTCCGCCCCGTGCAAACCGGAATAGCCGGACCCCAACACCACCCCCCCCCCCGACCAGTCCCAGGGAAACTAATGAGTGCCGAACATATAGGACCGTGTTCGGCAGACCCAGATGGAGAAGAGCCCTCAGAGCTGCGACAGGTCATCTATTGTGGCCAAATTGGCAATGGTAGTTAAACAATTTTGTGCAAGATTGCCGGCGTAGGGGTAGACGCCATTGTGGACACGGGAGCGATCGCCACGATCATCAGCCCCATGGTCCTTAATTTGAGTGTGGATGGATGGGAAGAGATACACCGTCTGCAAAATTATAGTTTGCTGCTCGCTACCGGGGCAACGGCCCCCATCATAGGGCGTGGTTTCGTGACTTAAATTGGGCACGACTAAAAGAAAAAGAGGTTTTGGTGGCGGAGGTGGCAACCCCGTGCCTATTAGGGTTGGATGTGCTGACCGCCGGTGGCTGTAAGATCGACTTGGGCCGAGGAGTCATGCAGTTGGGTGGTGAGGAGTTGCCGTTGGGGCGCGTGGGCACGGAGGAGAAGGTAGAGCTGGAGGCTCCCAACTCCGTGGTCATTCCCCCGGGCACCGAGGCAGTAATTCCAGCCCGGTGGCGGGCACACCCAACCTGGCAGGGCTCCTGCTGCCTGGCGGGGCCATCGACCCCGGGTTTAGTCATGGGCCACACCCTGGAAAACACCGACGGGCCTATCGTGCCCGTCTGGGTGATAAATGTGAGCACGGAACCATGCACTATTGGACGGGGCACGAAGGTGGCAGATTGCACCCCAGTGGTAGAAATCACATAGCTGAGGGATGATAACATCAAGCCGGACCAGCCCCAGAGGGGGTCTCCAGACTGTATTAGGAATTGGCCCGATCCCATTTGCAAGATGGTAAATCGGAGCAGTGTAGATTTGGAGGATGCCCAGCGGGAGGCCTTACGCAAACTGGTCGACCGACATATGGGAATCTTCTCCTTGTCACCCAAGGATATTGGACGTACGGGCCTGGTGAAACATCAGATCCACATGGATAGGGCCCGGCCTGTCCGTCAGCCTGCTCGACAGCTCCCATGGAGCAAGAGAGAGGAGGCTGATGAACAGGTAGAAAAGATGCTCAATGCAGGCATCATTGAGCCCTGGGGAAGTCTTTGGATGTCACCGGTTGTGCTGGTTAAAAAGAAGGATAGGACCACACGTTTCTGCGTGGACTATCGCCAGCTTAACAACATGATACTCAAAGACTCCTATCCCCTGCCTTGAATTGACGATACCCTCGACGCCGTTTCAGGCTCCAAATGGTTCTCAACTTTGGACCTCAAGAGTGGGTATTGGCAGGTGGAGATGGATAAGATGGGGAAGGAGAAAACGGCATTTTCTACAGGGAAGGGACTGTATCAGTTCACTGTAATGCCGTTCGGTTTGTGCAACGCCCCCGCCACCTTTGAGAGATTGATGGAGCGTGTGCTAGGCGGCATGCCATGGCAATCATGCCTGGTGTACCTGGATGACGTCCTGGTACACGCTAGAACATTTCCCCAGGCAATAGCCAATTTGGACCAGGTGTTTGGGTGCCTCAGGCATGCAGGGCTGAAATTGAGCCCGGAGAAATGTACTTTGTTCGCGACAGAGGTGGCCTATCTCGGACATGTGATCGGCCACGAAGGGGTGAAAACCGATCCAGGAAAAATTACCGCGGTGGAGGAGTGGCCCGTACCTACAAACGTTAAACAGGTGCGAGGTTTTTTGGGTCTTTGCTCCTACTACCAGCGCTTTGTGGCAAACTTTGCGGAGATAACCAGGCCCCTTCACCGGTTAACGGAGAAGGGGTTGAGATTTAATTGGATAGGGGAATGCCATCAGACCTTCCTCAAATTAAAAGGGTGTTTGACATCCGCACCCGTTTTAGCATTCCCCACCGATGACGGGATGTGTACCCTGGACACGGATGCAAGCCAGGAAGGATTGGGGACAGTCTTGTCGCAGACACAGGGGGGCATGGAAAGAGTGATCGCGTATTACAGTCGGGCCATGAGCAGGCCCGAATGAAATTATTACGTTACTCGCAAGGAGCTATTGGCTATGCTGTCTGCTGTGAGCCATTTCCATCCGTACTTGTACGGGAGGAAATTTTGGGTTCGAACTGACCATTCCTCCTTGCAATGGCTCTAATGGTTCAAGGAACCGTAGGGCCAGATTGCAAGGTGGTTGTAAAAGTTGCAGCAGTACGATTTCAGTGTGGCCCGTAGAACCGGTAAGGCTCATGGGAACGCCGATGCGCTCTCTCGACGCCCCTGTCTGGAAGAAAACTGCAAATATTGCACGAGGCATGAGGAGAGGGACCAATTGGCGGACACCTCCCAGAAACTCCCAGCTCGTGCGGCCGGGTAGTCGGCCCAACTTTGGACCAGTGCCACTAACCGCAGAGGAGGAATTTGGTGGTTTGGCGTGGAACACGGCCCAGCGGGAAGACCCCGTGTACAAGTGGGTCCAGGAAAACAAGAGGCCCAGTGGGGAGGAGATCACCCCATTCAGGGCACGAACAAAGGCGTACTGGGCTCAGTGGAAGACCCTACAAATGAGGGACAACATCTAATATCGCAAGTGGGTGGAGATTCCCTCAGAGAGAACTTCTTGGTTGGTGGTAGTCCCATATTAATTTAAGACCCAAATTTTGAAACAGGTGCACGGTACCCACGCCGGCGGCCATTTGGGCAGGACCAAAACAACATCTCGGGTCCGCCGGCGGTTTTATTGGGTCAACATGGGGCGCGATGTACAGGACTGGTGTCGAGCATGCGAAGCCTGTACTGCCAAAAAGGGACCGGCACGGAGGATGAGGGCCCCACTCCAACTACATCAGGTTGGGGCCCCCATTGAGCGAGTGGCCATGGACATTTTGGGACCACTGCCCCCCACTCGCCAAGTTAATCGATACATCCTCGTGATGATGGACTATTTCACCAAATGGCCGGAGGCCTTTGCCCTTCCCAACCAGGAAGCCGGGGTCGTGGCAAAGGCCTTCGTAGAAGGATTTGTATGTCGGCATGGGATTCCGGAGGAGCTGCACACTGACCAGGGGCGAAATTTTGAAAGCGAATTGCTAAAAGAAGTGTGCAGGCTCCTGGCAATTCGCAAGACACGAACAACACCCCTGAGGCCACAGTCTGACGGTATGGTGGAGAGGTTCAATAGAACCCTTATGCAACAATTGGCCCTCTTCACCGCCGATAATCAGGAGGACTGGGACGAACATCTCCCGTATCTCCTGATGGCCTATCGCGCGTCCCAACATGGAGCCACCGCCTGTAGTCTGGCGCTGCTCATGTACGGACGGGAGCTGTGAGTTCCCAATGATTTGCTGTGCGGACCAACGCCTGAGCATCCCAACAGACAACAGACGCCCCAGGGGAGGGCCCATCGGTTGGAGGAAGGCATGGAAAACTCCATGCCTTTGCTCGCCGCCAGCTCCAACAGGCGGGTATGAGGATGAAGCGCAGGTAAAACCACCGGAGCCAGGTGAGTAAGTACTCTCTGGGGGCGAAGATTTGGTTCTTCAACCCCCGGAGGAGGAAGGGCAGATGCCCGAAACTCACCTCGCCCTGGCAGGGCCCGGGGGTCGTCCTGGCGCAAATCAGTGACGTGGTCCTCAAAATTAAAATGGGACCACGAGCCCTCCCCCGGATTGTCCACGCAGACCGCCTGAGTCCCTATAAGGGTGACCTTATGCCCTCATGGATAAGTCTTGCTCGAGTAGCCGGAGCTGGGACTACCGCTCCCGCAGAGCCTTGCTGTGAGTACACAAGCCCGGGCAAGGGGTAGGAGACCCCCCCTGCTCTGGGCAAAAGAAGCACTGGATGAGTGATAGGGGGGGGAGGAGTGATTCCCACCCAAGGAACCCCAGGGTCAGAGTAATGTTAGTTCGTGGGTTAGCCAAATTGACAAAATGGAAGTCGTTTTGCTGTTGGTGCGAGTGTAGGCCCGAAACCTGTTTGGAGGGGTGCAGGAGTCCTGTTGACGGGCTGAGAGCGTGGCTGCGAACGGTGAGTATCGCTTAGTGGGCACCCCGGGCACCCGACGAGTCGGCCGCGGTAGGCCAAGGGCCCAAGAGGAGCCGGGATAGGGTAGTGGGCCCGCATGAAGCAGGACCCGGAGCGCCAATGGCCGCATGGGCAGTGTCGTGGGCACAGGCACCCGGGGAAAAGGGGCCCGTGCCGCCAGCATGCCACGTGAGCGTCGAGGGGAGGTAGCCAGGGAGGGCACTCCCCAGATCATAGGGAGCTGGTAGGCTCGGAGACAGTCTCAGGGCCCGGGGGTGCCATGGTTGAAGAATCGGCAGAGGGTAGTTCCTGCCAAGTGAGCCACGCTACCCAGCCACGAAACCGTGCGAGGGCACGAGGGAAAATTTGAGGGCAAGGCCCAAATTTGTGAGGACACCAACACAGGCGACGGGAATCTTGGTTGGTAGAACCAATAGTTTAAGCGACAGGTGCTTTTGAAAATCCCCGGGGTAGTTTATGGTTAATAAATGTTAGGGTAGATAGGGAGATGTACCCCTCCGCACCATCCATCCCTTCGCTCTCGGTGGGCCGCTGAACTCACCGTGGTGGAAGATCGCCGAGATCTGAAGAGGCCATTCTGAGGCTTTATTGGGCCTCGAGACAGGACGCCAGCCTCTCCCTTATTCCCCTCCAGGAAGGGAACGTAGGGTTGGGAGTAGGCGAGGATGACGATAGGTTAGCCAGGCAGAGACAATAAAGGGGGTTAGGGAGATGAATTATAGAAGGAAATAAAAGAAAAAAATAATAATAAAAATAAGATGGGGCTAAATTGGTTGGATTTTTGCAAATTAAGGGAGTGGGTATGGACAGAGACAGGCAAAGGTGATAGGTTGGGGGGGGAGACCGCAGGTTAGATCCGAGCCTGCCTTCAGAGCGGCCAGCACCACTGCACTCCCTCCACAAACCTCATTGAACGAGACCAGAGGCCAGTCAGCTTCACCTGCCGGCCTGTTGTGCTACAGCGGCCTGTTCCAGCCTTGCCATGCCTTGTCTGCCTGCCTCTGCCATAACCCCATGCCTGCTACCCTTGTTTGCATTTGCCCCTGTGTTCATTCCATCACCATGTGCACCAGGATCATTGCGCAAGTTGCAAAGACTGCCCTGCAGGCAGCCGCACACGGGGACTGCATTGGTGCAGCCCATGCACCGTTTTGTGTTTGCTTGCGTCATCCATCTTGTTCATGTCAAGGGGGGGGGGGCTGGGACTGCATTGGGCAGCCGGCTATCTTCTTGTTCATTTCAAGGGGGAAGCCTGGGACTGCATTGGGCAGCCGGCAACCTTCGTGTTCCTGCATAGGGAGCCAGAGACTGCATTTGGGCAGCCTGGCTACCCTCTTCAAATGGCCTGTGGGATGGCATATGGCATGCCGGGTTAGGGTGAGTTGCCTCCAGCAGTTGAAGACAAAGAAAAAGGTTCAGTGACAGACAACGGGGCCTTTTGAACAGGCCCCGAAGACATCTGACCTTCAGCTGTGTGGCACTCACCCTTACAAACTGTGATTAACTTTGCCATGCCCTTTTTCCCACCGAGTCCATCGGTCCTGGGCCATGGTTTAGTGTAAAATTATAAGGTTAAGGTAAAATTGTACATGAGTTTTGCTCCCCTGCATGTTTGTCGTAGCGCCGGCAATTTTAGGTAAGTCGTCTGTACGAGTGAGTTTGTTTCGTTAGTTACTCAGCCCATAGGTTATTTTTTTTGGGACACGGATACACCAAATGTCGCACTCAGGGATCCGAAGGGAAACGTATTAGGGGAGAACTTACACATGAAGGCACACGAAAATTTGACGACTCAGGACGAGTCTGTAAAAAGGGGAGGGGGTAGTGTTACGGTGGTGGAAATTCACAGAACACCATTCAGGTTCCCCAGAGATCAGTTATTTCGATAACTACGTGTTTTAGGTTAGATTCCCCCACCGATGTGAAAAGGGATTTATTTGTGTGCCGGGCTGTGCATCTTTGAGTTAGCCGTTATACTTTCTCTGTCTTTAATTTCGAAACATCATACCAAAACTCCTCACCATCGACGAGCAACGCTCCCCACCGCCACCACTGCTCAAAGCCTCCACTGTGCGCCGCGGCGCGAACCTAATTTGCATAACTGGATCACAGAGCGACTTCCCCGAAACCCACGGGTGATGTCAAACTTGGGGTTTCCCACGCGGCTCACCAGGGGTAAAAGGTCGGAGGTGAACAGTGGGCGGAGCCTGGCCTCAGGTTGAAAGATCAAGGGACGGCTCGCTCCTGGCCGATATAAGGGCGGAACTCGAGCAGATTCGGAGAGAGTCGGTCGGTGTCGTGTCACAAGTGTCGGAGAAGTTGTTCGTCGTTGTTCACGGGTCGTTCCCCGGTGGAGATCAGAAGTCGGGAGTCGGGGCTGGTGGGAGCGGCAGCATCGGAGCTTGGACTCGTCGGAGCTAGCGGCAGAGTGTGTGGGTCCAGGCAGACAGCCCTGATACGGTCCGGCGACGCCGAGAAGTGAACGGGGTCTAGAGGAGCATCAACTCTGAAAGAGCAAGAGACCCGTTCGGTCCTCCGAAGCGTCACCGGCCAAGCTCGCCAGAAAGGGGCCGCGATGTAGCCGGGCCACCGAGGCCGACCAAGCAGCCGTTCAAGCCACCCAAGCGACTGGCGCGTTCGCGACGCACCAGACCGAAAGGAGACACCAAGGGTCGCCGATCCGAAGACCGTCCAGTCGCCACCAGGGGCGGCCAGGTAACCTGCCTGGCCTCTTGGAGCCCCTCGGTCAACCAGGCCTCCGAGTTTGAAATAAAGGCTCACAAGCCCTTTTCTTTTCCTTGGGTGTTTGGATGAAAGTTTGTGGCGCCTTGTCTTCCTTAAAAGAACTGTTTAAGTGCATGATTGTGTACATGATTGAATTGAACTCGGCTGTAGGCTTTTGCTCGTGTCTTGTCCCCTATCCCCATTCATTGACTGCATGCCGACTGGAAATAAATGCCCCATTGTTTGAATGTCAACCTGCTCGTTTGTGTCATTTTCCCTGCATTGACTGCCACGGCACGTATCGGGAATTAACTGGCTTTATAAGCAGATAAAAGAATCTGGTCCGACAGGACTCGATACCAAACCGCTGAACAGCACGCTTAAGCGGCTCATTTTCGTACAAGTCCCGTCGAGGTGTAAACTCTCGGTATTTCTGTCCGCGCGAATAGTTAGGTAAATCGACAATTCGGCGATCGACCCTGTAGCACGTGGACAGAGTATTGACTGGTTTACGATGCGTTAAGGCATCCGTGGCTGGATTTTGAGGTTGGTCCGGAAAGTCACGACTGGATTGTCACCTTCGGTGGGCGCGTGACCGCAATTGGGGTAAAACGGTCGTTCGCACGCCGAACGCGGCAGAAATCTATAACAATATATGTATATATATATATATATATATATATATATATATATATATATATATATATATATATATATATATATATATATATATATATATATATATATACATACACACACACACATCGATAGATAGATATAGATATATAGTGCCTTCAGAAGTGTTCACACCCCTTGACTTTCACATTTTGTTGTGACAGTATGAATTTAAAATATTTTTATTTTTATTTTTTTCACCAATCGACACAAAATACCCCATAACGACAAAGTGAACATATTTTTAGAAATTTTTACAAACTAAATGAAAATCAACCCCCCCCCCCCCCCAATTTTTTTCCATAGATTCTCAATGGGATTTAAATGGTATTCAAGCCAAATAAAGAGTTCTTCATTTTGGAGAACTCCACCAAAAAGTTGCAACAAATCCATGGCCTACTCACTTTCAATGGGGTCTTGACAACTACCCAGCAGGGAATTAGGGGCATCTTAGAAGACTTTTACTCCACCCTCTACTCCACCCAGAGTGTGGATAAGGATGTGATGCAGTAGCTGAATGCTTGGCTTCCAAAAGTTGAAGAGGACCAGCAACGAGTGCTTGACTCTTTAATCTTGACCGAGGAGCTTGAAGCAGCCATGCTGAGCCTAAATGACGGAAAAGCCTCGGGGATTGATAGCCTTCCCGGAGAATTTAATGACTTTCTGGAATCTTGTTGGAGTACTGCTCTCCCCTCTGAACTGATGCTTCTGCCCCGCACCTTGCGAAGCTTGATGCCGTGGAAAGCAAGGCCTTCAAGATTATTGGAATATCCTGCTATGAAGCTGAGTCAATCGGCCTATCACTTTCCGATCGCAGACAGGTCGGTGGTCTCTCTGTCTTCTACCGCCTCCTTTCTCGTCCTGCACCATCTGCTCTTTCCATGCTTTGTCCCCACCCTGTCCCCCCTTCCCCCCCCCCCAGGTTTCTGCAGGGTGCACAGAATCCACCATCAATCCCCTTTTTGTGAAACTCCCAAAATCCAGGATCACTGCTCACCTCAACTCACTCATTCCTCTTTTCTCTCACCGATGAAACCGACTTCCACATTCTCCTTAACCTCATTGCTCCCTCCAAGTCTCAGACAGCTGTTCACCACCATCTCAGATCATCCACCATCCAAAACCATGATGTTTTCTACTCCGTCATACCCCACCCTCTTTTTCTTCTCGAGTTTGCTTTTGTATGCAACTTATTCACCCAGAGCATACTTTCCTACCCCTCATTCCTCCCCACATCCATTATTTGTCCAAGAATCCCTTTATTTTGTCATTCAACCCTGCTGTTGGTGCCCTGCCCATCCCCCACCCTTCCCCACCATTTCTACTGTTCCTTTTGTTCTGTTGCGGTTTGATCCGTTCAGTGTTCTCGCTCTTAAATGAGCCTCAACTCAGAATGCAAAAAATATTGTCCATCTCAATTAAAAATAAAACATTCGAAAATTCGTAAAGAAAAGCGAAAATGGTGTAAATGTGTCCGACAACCTGCGAACTTTCTGATCCTGATTAGTCTGACATTTGCTAAAATTGTGATCTGGTTCCACATTGTTAGAGATGCTGAACAAGTCATCTCCTCCAGATTGTAGGAATTTTGTTTGAAATCTCAGAAATGCGTTCGGTCAGAATACTGTAAAAATTCAAATTCCTTGTGGGGGGTTAAATAACTTGCTTCAGAAAGAACTTTCTCAGGTTAGACCAGCACAACTCAGGACAGCTTCATCATTTTCAAATGATGCACCTGTAGAATATTCAATTAAAATATCTGAAGTCATTGTTGGTCTTGCTCAGAGGTTATTCTCAACTTTTCTTGCATATTTTAAAACTAATAATCAATATAAGAAATAAACAAATTATATAGAAATACACTATTATTTTTCCATTTTCTTCCCACCTGTGGAACAAACGGTTTGTGTTCTTGTTCCAAAAGGACACTGCGCTTGCGATGAAACTCTGCCATGTGTTCACATCGTTTTCTCCTCATCCATGCCCGTAATTCTTGCTGTTCTGCAGGTGATCGGTTTTCAGGGCTGGACGTTTGAAATGGTAATGTGTCCGGCAACGTGCTGAAAAGTGCAAAGTCATTTTAATACATTGCTGTGCTTGAAAAATATTATGCACAACTCCCAACAATATATATGAGCTATATACCCAATAAACAACAGAGGCAAGCCGTACTTAAGTTTAAAAATATATGGGAATTCTAAAGCAGACTTCGGTGGAATGTATAGTGGATGGCAGAAGCAAGGGGAATAAGCTGAGTATAAAGTATTAAAAAAAAAAATTAAGAGACCTTGAGCAAACACAATCATGTTTTACATATGCTCTTTTTCCCCGTGTAACATCCTGACAGTTACGATAAACACAAAGCGAAAAGCGGGGTTAAGCAATTGGTTCAGTTCTGTCTGTCTGTTCGTCCATCCAGCGACAAATGTCAGTTTATGATCTTAATTTCAATTGAATGTTGTATTTTGAACATCGATCGAAACATGAATCGGAAAATGAACCTGTAGTTTTGGAAGTACTTGGCTCTGAATTTATGCCGATCGCACATGTCCAGAGAGGAATGAGATTTTCTTTTTCTTTTTTTTACTTACTGTTTTTAAGGTCATAAAGGGCACAAACAACAGGCATGAAGAACTAATGTAACGGGTCAAATAAGGTCGTGTAAAAGATACTGCATCAACGGCGGTAAACCTCCGGAATTACTTTTTCATACAACCATTAAAATCTGTAAAAAAATCCAATTGAATTAATTATATACTTAAACACTGTAAAACGCAAATCACCTTCTTACTGTTTCCAAAACCCTCCAGTTTTGCAGTACAGTCATGTGCCACTTAATGACGGGGTTACGTTCTGAGAAACGCGTCGTTAAGCGACGTCGTCGTTGTGCGAACATCATTTTTTTTTTTCGTTTTCGAACATCGTACTTACACAAAACTACACACCTAGGCTATATGGTATAGCCTATTGCTCCTCGGATACAAACCTGTACAGCATGTTACTGTACTGAATACTGTCGGCAATTGTAACACGCATCCAAGAGAGACTGAAGACACATTAGTTTTACCTTTGTGCTGTTCATGATGGCCATCGGTGTTGTTAGCAGCAGCTTACAATCTCCTCTCGCATCGATTATAGAAAGATGAATAAATAGCGTTTGGATTTTATAAATACGTAATCATTGCATCGATGTTATAATTTATAAATGAAGAGCTCCTGTCAATTGTGATATATATTTTCGGAACAGTGCCATTGTTTTAACAACATGAAAAGCTTCACCAAAAATAAATTTGTGTTTTAATTTCAACTGTAACAACGATTTATTCGCGGAATTCTTCAATTCAAAGGTAATTTACTTGCTGGAAGGAAAACGTGCAAACATTGGTTCAGTTTGAAAGCCAATTTCCTTGAATCCCGATTTAGCACGACCCTGCTTTTTTCATGATGACATTTTATGGACCTCAACGATCGCATTATAACAGGGCCACACTGTCGTTTATTATCATTATGAAGTATTATGCACTGTACAGCGTACATAATTGTACGTGCTATTTTTATACGACTGGCAGCGCTACGTCGGCTACATCACTCGGCGATAGGAATTTTTCAGCTACTTTTTTTTTTTTTTTTTTTTTTTCCAGAGCTGTCAGATCCGTCATATATGCGATCCGTCGTTGCCCGGAACGTCGTTAAGCGGCGCATGACTGTACTTAGACATATTAAATAAGGTGGTGTATAAGACACTTGCATGAATGGTGGAAAACCTTCCGGAATTAATTTTTCATATGACCTTTAAATTCTTTATTTTATTTAAATAGTGTTTTTCACTTGAACACTGTGGAACACAAATCTCTTTCTTACCGCATCCAAAGCAGAGGTCGACTGATATGGATTTTTCAAGGGCCGATGTGGAAACCAATATTTGGAGGGGAGGGGAGGGGGGAGGGCGATGATCGATATAATACCGATATATGCATCCGACTAAAATAATTCAATAATAAAAAAGAGAATCACACAAATTTGAACATAAATTAACAAATGTATTTAACACAATATTCACTTGGCTTGATGCTCATGTACAACATCACAGTACAACATAGGCTAACTGCCAACATTATTTATCAACAAAATGATAATGTCGAGAAAAGTTATACAGGTAACCAGCGACAAAACCGGGATTGCAAAATCTGGTTTTACCTGAAAATCACAAATTTTTCAAGTTAAAACTATAATTTTGAGATTCTGGTGAAAACAATGTCAAAAAAAAACCAAACATTTTGATTCCCACCTCACGTAGTCAGGTCAGGTCAAGTATGGGAGCATGTGCCAGAACAGCGCGTCGCTGCGTCCACTTTCCGCCGGTACTCCAGGGGCCTCCGTCTGGCCATCCCCCAGGCAGATGCCAGGCCCATCCCCATCTCCTTGAGATCATGGTCAACCTGCTGCAACCATGAGGCACGTGGTCGGCCCACTGGCCTCCTCCACTCATGAGACTCCCTCGCTGAGAGAATCTGGTAAGCAGGATCAGCGTCAGGAAAACGAGCCACATGTCCATACAGCCGCAACTGACGCTCACGGACTATGCAGGTAACAAATCTCATCCGAGTCTCTCTCAGCAACCGCTCGTTGGATGCAAAATCCGACCAGCGATAGCCAAGGATTCTCCGAAGAGACCTGGTACCAAAGGAATTAAGTCTCCGTCTCAGATCCTTGGTCAGAGTCCAAGTCTCGCACCCATAGAGCAAGACTGGAAGTACCAAGGACCTGAAGACTCGGACTTTCGTCCTCCCGCACAGGTACCGGCAGCGCCACACCCCATGATCCAGTGAATCCATGACTCCCCAGGCCCGACCCAGACGTCTATTGACCTCTGACTCGTAGCCAGCAGAGACATGAATATCACTGCCAAGGTAAGTGAATCTCTCCACGACCTCAACATCCTCACCACAAACAGACACAGACAGGACAGCAGCATCCAAGATGTCACCGAAAGCCTGGATCTTAGTTTTGACCCAAGAAACCCGTAATCCCAGCGGCTCCGACTCCTCATTCAGCACCTCGAGGGCCCCCAAAAGGATGTCTAAAGTCTCCGCAAAGATGACTGCATCGTCTGCAAAATCAAGGTCCGAGATCTTGACATTCCCAAACAATGCACCGCAACTTGATCTCTCCGACATCCTCCCTAAAATCCAGTCCATACAAGTGCTGAAAAGTGTGGGGGCAAGTACACATCCCTGACGAATTCCAGTAACAACTGGAAAATAAGTCAGAGGTGGTACCACCACACTTCACAGCACTCTCAGTACCAGAGTAGAGTTCAGACATCAGATCGATCAGTTTTGGTGGCACCCCACGAAGACCAAGAATCCTCCAGAGGACATCCCGATTCACTGAATCGAACGCTTTACAGAGATCAACATAGGCTGCAAGCAGCCCCTGCCGAAACTCTCGTCTGCGTTCGGTGAGGACACGAAGTGCAAGGATACGGTCAATCGTTGACCTCTTTGGTGTAAAGCCTGACTGCTCTGGACGCTGGTGCTCAAGCAGATGGTGGCGAACCCTATCAAGAATTATCCGAGCAACGACCTTGCCCGGCACTGAGAGCAGCGTCACCCCTCGGTAGTTGTTGCAGTCTTGGCGATCACCCTTCCCTTTCCAGAGAGGGACAACAAGGCCCCTCTTCCAGTCAGTTGGGATGATGCCTGTGTTCCAGGCAGAGCACAAAACTGCATGCAACGACACGAGTGCAGCATTTCCACCAGCCTTGAGAAGTTCGGCATGGATGCCACAGATCCCTGGAGCTTTGCCCCGTTTCAACTGGTTCACCGCAGCCCATGTTTCTATAAGCGAAGGTGGACCACAGTTGATTTGAGGGTCAGCAACAGGGATTGTAACACCCTTGACGTCCAACTCGACAGCTGGGGGATCAGCCTGGTACAACCGCTCAAAGTAACCGGCCCAGCGGGCCTTCACTTCAGACTCCTCTGTCAAGAGCCTACCACTCTCTGCTCGAACTGCAGTGCTCCGAGGGATGGGCTTGGATGAACGTAATGCGCGAATTCCCCTGTAAGCGGGACGAGAATCACCTGTCCACAGGTGATGCTCTACCCCCTCACAGATTCCTCGCACATAGGCCTCCTTGTCCACCCTCAGTGCACGTACAGTTTTACGCCTCAGCTCCCTGAACAGCTCAGCTCTGCCATTCAGCCTGGCCCTGTGACTCTGATCAATGGTATCCAGTGTCCCTCGAGAGACAAAATTCTTCTTTGCCCTGCGGTGAGTTTCAAGACATCCACCGGCAACATCAAGGACGGTGGTCTTGAAGGCGCTCCACAACTCTTCAGGACCCCCCAAAGCACCCAGACCCCCCAAGTGTCCACTCAGCCTGTTCGCAAACTCCTCAGGTACTCTCTCATCCCTGAGCTTGGCAACATCCAGCCTAGGCTGGGATGGTACCATTCTCCAGGATTTAAGGTGCAGCTTTAGAGTTGCTACAACAAGCCTGTGGTCAGTATTGAGGAACTGAGCACTCCGGTAGACCCTGCAGTTCTGGATCATCCTCCAACGACCGTCAATGAGGACATGGTCAATCTCTTTGCGACACCGCCAGCGTTGGTATACCAAGTCCAGCGATGAGCTTGTGGGCGCTGAAACCATGAACCAGCCACCCTAAGTCCATGACTTCTTTCAAAGTCAAGGAACTTAGTGCTATTCTGGTTCATAGTTCCTGACCCATGGGGACCAACACACACCTCATAACCATCCCTATCAGTTCCAGTCGATGCATTGAAATCCCCCAAGACTAGAAGTGTATCTCGTCTGGGGCACTGATCAACCACAGACTCGAGTGTGGCGTAGAATGCATCCTTCACGGTGAGATCACTCGCCTCAGTCGGAGCAGAAACAGAGACCAGGGAAATGACACCTAAGGAGTGACGAATCCTTAATCTCATAATACGCTCGTTGACCGGTGTTACCTCAATTATCATTGGGGTCAGCTTATTGGACACAGCTACAGCAACTCCTTGGGTATGGTAACCATCAGAGCGACCAGACCAATAGTAGGTGTAACCACCCACCATTATCTCGCCGCAATCCGGTCTCCGAACCTCAGAGAGAGCTGCAATCCCGATGTCCAAACGCTTGAGCTCAGATGATAACAGAGACAGGTGATCATCCTCTCTTAGGGATAGGACATTCCAGGCACCCACCCGAAGGGACCGCCTCAGGTTAACCCAAGGAGACCGCCTTCTGGTGGACGACACCTCAGCACCACTCCGACACACTCTCCCGCAATCTGACCCAGGGATGTTACCCCGTGGTTTCCCTCCGATCAAAGATTGGGGGTCCCGAAGGCTTTGCCCCAATCCCGTCATCCGGTGAGCTGCCCTGCGAAGGGAAGCTGCACAGGAGGTACTCCCACGGAGTGGGTTTTCAGATTTTTTTGCGTTTTTACGTTTTGCGGAATGAAGGGTTTTACGGTGGCTGGAGTGCAAATCCTGCCACCAACCTCCTAATAAGAAGTAACCCAACTGCAGGAGGACGTCTGCAGACACAGTTGGGCACTAGATATGGATGGCCGTTGGCTCACAAGGAGCTCCTCCGCCCTTTGACAGGTTTTGTTTTTAATCCTGCTGGGTGTCCATATCCAAACACCCCCCTCACCACAAAACCTGGTGGGGGAGACGGTTTAGTCGCCGACAACCCGACCATGGAACAGGTTAGTACAGGTTTACATGGTACCTGTAGCAGGTCACAGATCGAACCTGACCTGACTCAAGTATGAATAACCATGTTAAGGTGGTGGCAGGGTGTGTTTCCCACCGTTTGTTTCATTATTCCCACTTTGAGCGTCATATTCATTAATTCGTCATTTAACGCGGTAGTTGCATTCCAAGAATTTACCATGTTAGCCGAAAACGTGGAAAACAAATGTAATTTTCCCATAACAAACAATGTAAGTGTCAGTGAGTACACACACACACACACACACACACACACACACACACACACACACACACACACACACACGCACACACGCACACGCACACACACACACACACACACACACACGCACACACACACACACACACACACACACACACACACACACACACACACACACACACTACCGGTCAAAAGTTATAGAACACCCTCATTTTTCAGTTTTTAGTGAAATTTGAGCAGTTCAAATCCAGTGAATAACCTGAAATAGTACAAAACTAAGCGGTAAACTGCCAGAGGTTTAAAAAAAAGTTTAGGTTACCAAAAACGGAAAAATAATGTAAATTTCAGAGTTGTTAAAAAAGGTCATTTTCAGGGAACAAGTAATGGGTTAGCAACTGCAGCTGCTCTGCAGCAAAGGAAGTAAATTAAGCCTTGAAAGTTGATGCAAACAATTCCTGCAGGTGTCCCAACTTTTGTTAATTCATTATAAATCCTCTGTTTGTATAAAAGCAGTGTTGAAACAGACTGTGTTGCTATACCCTCTGAAGCATTATTTGGACAATATTGCACTGCAGGAAGTAGTATGTTGCTAGCATAATGGCGAGAAAAAGACAATTAACAAAGGAAGACAGACAGACCATTATAACCCTTAAAAGTGGAGGTCTTTCCTTTAGAGAAATTGCAAAGTGGGGCAAGGTGTCAGTGAGTACAGTTTCCTACACCATCAAAAGGCACTTGGAACTATGAAATGGGACAATCTCGTAACATGAAACCCACCAAGTCAGCCTGCGATGGTGGGTCAAATCATTCATTGCCCATTTTGTCTGCGGTGTCGGCTGATGATGGGTATTTCTGCTTGAGTAATATATAAACTGATTTATCCATGAATTCAAAATCCCTCCATTATAAATTAACTGAACAGAAAATCAAACCCCACCAATCTGTAGTGATCATGTGACCAGCATTTTCATCTTCAATAACACTTCCGCCTTCTTCCTCTGAATCGCTCACACAAGGCTTGAAACAATATGGCTCCACAATTCCCCCGAAAGTGTTTCCATGACGAAGTTGGTCTCCAATAGTTTCTTCAAAATCCCGCTGATCAGTTTCAACATTCCAAGACCCTTTGGAGTTGCTAATGACAATGGAATCAGTATCAGAATCCGAGCTCGACGTGCAATGTTTCTCTCGGTGAAGCCGCCATTGGAATCAATATGGCTTCAAAGTGTGATATCACTGGCGAAATTGAAAATCGACACTCGGGCATTTTTCAACATTTTGCAATTGACAAAAAAAAATTCAATATTTTTCCCTTCAAATTAGATCACGATTCATAATTCACAATATTTTTCAGAAAAGAAGGAAAGTAAAAATTGCATACAAAAGGGTATTTGAGGTCTTAAGGGATCTTTGAGAGCTTAGGGGTCTTATGCGTCTTGAAGGGTATTCGGGGGTCAAAAAGGGTCTTCAATGTCTTGAGGGTCTTCAAGGGTCTAAAGGATCTTTGGGGTCTTTAATGATCTTAGGGGTAATTGAGAGGTCTTAATGGTTTTGGGGTTCTTAAAGGGTCTTTGGGGTCTGAAGGGTCTTTGGGTTCTTAAGGGTGTTCGATGTCTTAAAGGGTCTTGGGTATCTTAAGGGTCTTAAAAGTTTTGGGGTTTTTAAAGGTCTTCAGAGATGTCAGGGGATCTCAGCAGTCAAAAGGTTTTAAAGGTACATTCAAAGAGTATGTAATTAATAGACATATGTGTAGTGAGGGTGCAACTGACGTTCAAACAGTACGTAATTAATAGACGTATTGTGGCACGGCTTCACACCGCGTTTTTCGCTTTTATAAACACTGGCGTGGATCGGCTCACTGCGCTCGCCTCTCCACACGTTGTTAAAGAGATTTACGTTACAGATTTGCTGTGGCATCATAATTTACACCAATCATAATACAAACATTTATTTTTGTACAAATGTATTCGTAATAATAATCACAATAAAAAACTAAAAGAGCCCAGATTAAAATAATTAAATAATTCTGGCTGCCAGACCATGTGTCCGATGAAGTTGAAATTTAAAACTTATATTCCCGATCAGTTCTAGATCATAATTGTGAAGTTTCACGTCGATTGATTAAGTGGTTACAGAGAAAATATTATTTAATATTTTTCTTCAATAAATTATGGGTGCCAAATCATGCGACCTATCCATTATTCCTTAACAAAATTGTACACCCATAGCTTGGGGAACATTTGTGTTAAGTTTCCCCTCGATCCATCCAGCCGTTCTGGAGAAAATTTTTATACATTTAATGGTAAATCCAATATGACTGCCAAACCATGTGACCTATGACATCATATGTGTGATCCTTTTGTTCCTCATGGAAAGGTGGTCATATATGTTAAGTTTCACCTCAATCTGTTCAACCACTTCCAAAAAGAGGGGTTTTAAAGGTTAAAAAATAAAAACTATGGCTGCCGAATCACGTTTCCGATAACGTCATCAAATTTTTTTCTGTGGACCAATTTATCCATAGATGACCCTCAAAAATTGTCATACTGATCGGATGTAGTGTTCTACATTTGCAATTATGATGTCATAATGAAGGCACTTACGACATTAAAAAAAAACAATCACACTTATTCCCCATGAGGAGTACTTTCCATGTGCCAAGTTTCAATATTTTCCTTGGTGTGGATTTTCAGATAGAGGTCCAAAGTTTTTCCGTTTTTCCAACATGGCTGCCACACCACATGACCTATGATGGCAATAATAATTATCATTAAAACATCATACATGAGTTGTCGTTCCCATGGTCAAAATTTTGTCTCAATCCGACAAGCGGTTGCGGAGAAAAACACGAAAGTTCTGTGCAGACAAACAAACAAATGAAATTGCTCGTTGAGCAAGGAATTGCCAGAATAACTGTCATATCTCCATGATCTCTGAGAAAACAAAAAACCTGGAAATCAATTTGGCTCTTACAAGTCGATAGTGCTACTGTTTAATGATTTATAGCACTTAGTTTGGTCATAATCATAACTTGAAAGTCAATCGGACTTGAAATGGAGTTTTTATCGCAATTTGAAAGTTTTGACCGGACCCCCCCTGACATTCGACCCCCGACCGCTAAGAAGGTTGTTGGTGTGACACCCCAATGAGACATATGGTTGGATGCAGTGTTGGAAGATGCACATTTGGGATTTGGTTTGAAGTCGATACGACCATTTTAGCAGACGTTATTGCGAAAATAAAAATTTCCGTTTTTCAGTGACCTTGACCTTGACCTTTGACCGAGATTCACCAAAAACGACAAGTGTCTAAGTTGGACCATGGCTGATGTCTCTACCCTGTTTGGTCATGATCGCTGAAATGGTGTGGCTGCTACAGGGTAAACAAACACACAAACAAACAGACAGACAGATACACAGAATGACACACACAACCGACCATCATAATTGCCGAAATCCGAAGGATTCCGGCAATTAAGAAACGGACTCAAATGCAATACCCTCTCCTTCGGCGAGGGTAGCAAGATAATTCCAAAATGGTATGCTCAGGTACTTTTTTCTCAGGAACAGTATATCCTCAACTTCCACCCTCTCCCCCCCCCCCCGTCCCCCTCACTTACTCCCTTACTTCGGTATGCTGAGGAGTGAGATGCCCCAGGAGTTGTTAATAAGGTGTGGTCATTCTTACTTAAAATTGTGGACCACCAGTTTCAATGAGGATCAAAATTACCATGCACCAACATCTTAAATCCTCATAAACCTAACCTGTAAGTCTGTTGGCTCTCCTGATATAGTGCAGGGAATGTAGGGCAATCAGTATTGAGTGGCCTTCTCTCTGAAGCAGCTCATAAAGGATTCTACCAGCTCCTACTACACAGTCAGTGGGGAGGTTCTGCGGGGCATCTACGCCTCGTCGATTGCCGAAGGTCCATGGAGTTGTTCGTGCTCTTATTCTGGAGGTATAACCTCCATTCTACCTGTTCTTAGAGGTCCACAATTAGTTGAATGCTATGGCTGTGTAATGGCTCCAAAATACTGACCTCATGGAAGTGCTCTGCAAATAATTTCAGCTATTCCAATGGGTTCAATACTGGCTTGGCATCTTTCCTCTTTATGATGGAGATCAAGAACTTTCTGCAGAGTCATGTGATGCTGTGGTACATTCCATTTCTCTTGCAATCTTAGACCACTAAGCTTCCTTGCAGTGATGGAACGTAAAACTGTGTAAGCATTGGTGTCCATGCTTGTTCTCTCATGTGGGTTGTTGTTGAGAGTGGACATTGGGGGCTGGCACCATGAGCTGGACGAACTCTTTAGCCAACCAGGGTATGTGAGCCTCCCTGGTCCTGCATCCTCCTGCAGTTTTAGCAGCTGTCAGAGATACAGACTTGATCTTCTACTTACCATTGTATTTTCAGGCACAAAGGGGGAGTCAAATAGCTGCTGGAGCACAGCTTCCAGTTGTTACTGGTTCAGCCCCACATCCAGCATGCACCAGTCAAATGTGAGCTATGACAACGAGCAGATCTTGAAAATCACAGGATGAGGATCAGTCGAGAGGTCCATTCTGGTATGTGAGCAAGTATGTGCAGGACAGGACATATGTGCAAGTGTCCAGGACTCAGACTTGTACTGGGAAATGAGTCCACAATAATGATGCAATCAAGTGAACTTGCTCCATAATTTGCTGTACCAAATTGGCTGCATGGATGTGGCAGTGGATAGAAATGTGTTTGTTATTGCAATGATATCTGAAAGATGGGGATAGAAAGCCCGGGTTTTCACTGTCTTGTTCTGGTATTTGTTTGTTCCGTACTCTATCCCTTCACCCCTAATTCCCTCCTCTCCTCACAGGTTTATGCAGGGTACACATGGTCTGCCATGAGTAATAATATAGGGAGTGGGGGAGGGGTGGGTCTCACATGAGTGGGGGTGAGTGCAATAAGGAGGAGGGAGTAATGAAAGGAAGGGTAAGTCAAGGGAGAGGAAAAGAAAGGAAGGAAAGGAAAATAATGAAATTAAGGGAAGGAAGGGAGGGAGGGAGCAGAGGCAAAACAACTGCATTCTGCACACACAATAAGCTACACCCCCACCACGGACCTGCAAGTGTACATTCTATACAACACAGCAAAACACACATGAGACCAGACAATGAAAGGAGAGATGGGGGTTAGGGGAAAAAAGGAGAGGAAAAAGAAAAGAGAACAAGTCGAGGTACATACAAAGTACACCATCCCATGCCAAATTATTAAATAACAAATCCTCCAGCGTGCGACATTGCCAGGGTGCCCGGTGATGCTGAAGGGGGAGGGGGCAGAAGCCAAGAGGGGTGGGAGGGGGCAGAAGATAAGAGGGGTGGGAAAGGGAAGAACAAAACAGTGGGAAACAGAGACATTAGGAGATCTGTGGAAGGGAGAGGGAAGGGGCAGGGTACACCGGGTATATAAGATGGACACCACAGGGACTTTCAGGACCTTACACGACTGGGAACTTTTGGGATCCCAGGGAATTTGAAGGAGGTAGGTTTGGGGTGGATTAACGGGGGTAGAAAAGATCGTGGTTTTGGATGAGATTAATTAATTAATTTCCTAATCAAATGGCTAATAGCATACCAAAACCACCACTGTTTCATCCGAATCTGTAACTTTTTGAAAATGAACTAATTCATCGAAAAATTAATTAATTAATCAATAAATGAAAAATACGTTTTATAGGCAAATCACTTGGTCACTGTCGTGTCCAAATATCAGCTTCCAAGCTCAAAGGTGCCGGAGATATTGCCCAGATGAGAAAGAAAATAAAAAAGTAATAAATAAATCGATAATAATGAAGTAATTAATCAATTAATTGATTGATTAAAAAAAATTAAAGCTTTTTTTCCAAAGCACATCTTCACTTTTGTCCCCAAATTTCAGTCTTCCTAGCTTAAAGGATGGCTGAGATATCTATCACCTGAACAAACAAGAAAGAAAACAAACAAATGGAGTAAAAACTGAGTCCTCCCTTCCTTCGGCACCTTTCGATGACGTCATGCATTCCCTGGATATGGGATTGGGAAGGAGCGGTGTAAAATAAGGAGAAAAAACAAAATGTCATAGCCCCCGTGGTTTTTGCAATTTTGCTGGACCGAGTTAGAAGTCCAGCCCATATTTGCAAGATTTCTGTGTATGTGCAACTGAAATGAGTGGTCATGTGACATGGAAGATTGTGTACGATTGGGTTATTCAGTGATGAATATTAACGATGTGGGTCACGTACTTAAATTGCATAAGATAGTTGGTCACATGACGTGTATGATATTTTTCCATGAGGAATGCAAATTTTGCACAGAAGAGATTCAATGATCATACGTTTTAGTGGAGACAAACTGAATTACACAAACAGTATAACATTAAATAATATATATTTATGTATCAAAGAAATTCTATAACTGCAGACAATAGGAAATTATCATTCAGTTGAAAATACTATCTGATCAGTTTTTGTAAACTTTACTTAAATGTGGTTGGGGTGAAATTGAAAAGAATAATCAGATTTTTTTTTTAATTTTCATGAAAGATGCTTCATGATCCAGGCATGAAAAAATATAGAACAAGATCGGTAAATGCATGCAAGACAAATGGTTGAGGACATGTTCAATACCGGGGTTTTTTTTACAACTAAAAGTGGCTGCCAGTCTACCAGTCGGCCATCTTTGATCAGATCGCAAAATAAAGTGAGGTGCAAGTTTATGCTATTGTGCACCATGCCTGTGCCAAATTTGAACAAAAATCGGACCATGCATCTCCGATAAATGGTTGGGGACACGTTTAAGTCACGAAATGGCTGCCAGTCAGCCATTGTGGATCTGATCTTGAAAAGCAATTGCGTGCATATGTAAGCCATCATTCATTATTTGTGTGCTGAGTCGGCCATCATGGATCTGATCTCGAAAAGCAATGACGCATACTGTATGCAAGCCATCATTATTTGTGTGCCAAGTCGGCCATCGTGGATCTGATCTCGAAAAGCAATGACATGCATATGTAACCCATCATTAACCTCTGCCATCTTCGAAGATGGATGGAGGTTACTGTTTTCACCCCTTTCTGTTTGTTTGTTTGTTTGTGAACAGTATTACGGAAAAACTCCTCGACGGATTTCGACGAAACTTGGTGGGGGGGTTAGGTATGGTCCAAGGATCATGCCATTAAATTTTGGACTTGGACCCCCCCCCCAAAAAAAAATTAAGAGAAAAAAATTTTATTTTGCATTTCTACATGTTTTAAGTGATTTCTAACCCCCCCAAATATTTTTTACCCCCCCCCAAAAAAATCGAATTTTTTTTTTGCATTTCAACATGTTTTAAGTGATTTCCAACCCCCCCCCCCAAAAAAAAAATTGTTACCCCCCCAAAAAAATTTGTTAGATAAATTTTTTTTTTTTTGCATTTCTACATGTTTTAAGTGATTTCCAACCCCCTCCCCCAAAATTGTTACTCCCCCCCAAAAAAATTTGTTAGAGAATTTTTTTTTTGCATTTCTACATGTTTTAAGTGATTTCCAACCCCCAAAAATATTGTTACCCCCCCCCAAAAAACAATTATTGAAGAAAATTTTTTTTTTTGCATTTCTACATATTTTAAGTGATTTCCAACCCCCCCCCCAAAAAAAAAATTGTTTGAGAAATTTTTTTTTTGCATTTTTACGTTTTAAGTGATTTCCAACCCCCCCAAAAAAATTGTTACCCCCTCTCCAAAAAAAAACTTTTTTTTGCATTTCTACATGTTTTAAGTGATTTCAAACCCCCCAAAAAAATTTAGAGAAAAAAATTTTTGCAACTTTTTTTTCAACAAAATTTCGATTTTTTTTTGGCATTTTTACATGTTTTAAGTGATTTCCAACCCCCCCCCCCAAATGTTGGAGAAAAGAACTATAACTCTCAGCACTGTTAACATATTTAATGAATAAGATATAAGGTTCACTTGAGTGACCCAGCAGTATTGGCGGCGGAGGTTTTGCACTCTCCCGAGTGCTCCCCCTCCAGTTCATTATTTGTGTTCCAAGTTTGAACAAAATCAGTAAATGCATGTCCGAGAGATGGTTGAGGACGTGTTCAAAATCGGGTTTTTACAATTAAAATGCTGTCACAGTTGGCCATCTTTGATGGAATCGCGAAACAGATTGATGTGCTTATGTGTACCATCATGTATGGTCTTTGTGCCAAGTTTGAACAAAATCAGTCGATACACATCTGAGATATGGCTATGGACGTATGTATAGATAGACAGACGAGACCCAATCCATGAGCCCCCGTTTCTGACGAAGTCCAACGGGGGCTAATCAGAAAATGGTAGGGGAAGGAACACAAGGGAAGTTTATAAGCTGACTGTACTTTCAAATATCAGTGCCAGATGTTAATTTCACCTTCACAGACGGTCCAAAGTATCTTCCATCGCATGAGGTAGGAAGTCTGCTAACACCAATTTTTTTTTTATTAAATATGTTTTCTGTGCTTTCCAGTGAATTAATCAGCCCTGTCTATATCCTACACCTCCAAAGTGCCACAAAAACGGATTGGGGTGAGAGACCAAATGCCTTGAGACAGAAGATAGGAACAAGAACACATGCAAGAATGTTGACAGGGATACACACACTGATAACTATGAAGTACTTCATTACACTTCACCAAGCTCATATGAATCACAGATCATCAAATGGAATCTTTATATAAACCAACATCATACTTTATCCTTACCTTGAAGATGCATGGTGTGATGAGTGCACAAGGTCCAGCCTAGATGCATCCTTTGATTCATCTTCCACCATATCAGAAATGATGTCACTCAATCCATTGAACCTAAGAGTTACAGTTACGGGCCAGAGGTTGGGCACACAAGATAAAACAGGTTGCAGTAAGCCATGATGGAAGAAAGATTGTGCTCAGAATAATGTTGCATGAATCTATTACATACAGTGTAACCAGAGGCAGCGTTTGGGGGTGTGTAACCCATGTGATTGCATGGGGCCCCAAGATGACATCTCACTTTGCCGACAAAATGTGTCAACTTGTGAGTTAAGTGGGGATAAACGCAATGCAAAGGGAATTCTTCATCTCAAGGAAAGAAAGCATTGTGACGTAATGAATTGATTAAAAATGTTTTCCCTGACTATTTAAATGACGGGACCATAACAAAATTATGGGGTGAGGTTAGTTTAGTAGAGGAAGCAAGTTGAACAATAACTACGTTTAATGTACACAAATGTAACAATAGTCACAATAAAATTTGTACAATGCCTCATGTCAAGACATATTGATATTGTTTTGTAAATCCACACTACAATTTGTTGTATGATCACAAAACACCCCCTCATTAGGAAATGAAATAACCCATGCAAACGGTGGAACATTGTGGATTTTTAAAATCAGAAATGTGTCAGAGCCCCTGTCTCAAGGATGAAACAAAACGACCCAACGGTGCAGAAAAGCGAGAAAACAAAGGCTCAACAAAAGGGGGAAAGGGTTGAAAATCACCCAAAAATTAACTTTCTTCATTACACAAACAGCAGAACCAGAAAAGGCTCCTCAGCCCAGCACATGTGCCAAGGTGTGTTCCATTACGAGTCCAATCAGCTTATAGAGTGCTTGGCGAGTGGCTTAAGCACTCAAGTGAGCACTGCAACAAAACTGTTGATAAGGAATGGTCCAAGCATATAAAATAATTTAAAACTTAGCTGCGGGAGCAGTCGGGGGGGGAGGGAGGGGGGATCAGGTTATTATTTTTATGACTGCCAATTATTGTCCTGTTATTATTATTGCGCTATTACCATTATTCTGAGATATCCTTGAAAAATGGCAAGAGAAGGTGGAACGACGCTCAGGCTGCGATATATATATATATATATATATATATATATATATATATATATATATATATATATATATATATATATATATATATACATATATACACATATACACCTTTTCATTGCGGGGGGGGGGGGGAAGACAATAAAAATGGGAATTCCTCTGTGTTATTTTCACACTCGCTTAGCCTTGTTTTGTTGTTTTTGAGACTCAACTGCAAAAAAACCAGAGTCCTCTTACTCATGAGTCATGATGTGTTTGAGGGTTCTGAAGTGTCACTCGTACTACCCTCTCCCACCACCACCGGACAGTACACATTTATGAAGATAATATGCATCGCCCCACCTTCGGAATGCCTGGTGAGGACTGCAAATGAAGTCATTGCAATCTTTGTCATATGACCCATCATCCTCTTGGCAAGTTTAATTAGTTGAGATTGCATAAGTAACAACCGAATACATCGACGTCAGACAGATGGACGGACGGACGCCAAAATGCATATTTTAGCGTGATGCCAGATTGACAAGTTGAGAGGGGCCCCACTGGGCCACTATTGCGTTTTGCATGGGGCCCCCAAATGAATAATGCCTCCTCTGAATGCAACATAGAGTGGCCTGATTGCAAGACTTGCAGAAATGAATCCATCAAATATATGGTTCCAAGATGAAAGACAAAGACAATGGAAGCTGCGAACAGTTGCTTCCTAAACCAAAGAAGACACGTACCGTTTGTTCTCAGCATACACCTCACGAGAATCTGGAAAAATGAAAAAGCAAGGTAAATGAATAACTAACTAATATTGTATATGTATTTAAATATTTCCTGAATGACAAATTGGGGAATGTTGGCCTGATGGTTTCATATGAATTACCAATTTTGGGCATTGCAAAATGCACTTGGACCGCTTTCCCTTTTTAGGTCATCTCGTTAAAAACCAGTCTCGATGTCCGTATGTACGTACGTCCCCAGTTTTTTCTTCCGATTTTCTTGATATTTGGTATGTGGGTAGATGTCAATGAGGGATGCACGGCGGTATGATCTCTGACCTGATTGAAGGTGAAGCTCAACATCAAGGTCACTCCAAAGTTGCGAAATCGTCCATTTTAAAAATCTATCTCCTCCGCCGTTTATGATCCGATCTTCGAAATTCCTTCGGATTCTGATAATATAGAAGAATGTCTAAATTTGGTCAGGCCGGTTTTTTAAAATTCATCCTGGTTATCGAGTCACGTGTCTTCAAAGTTGGAAAAATCGTCGATGTGATACGGTCAAAAAAAATTCGCCCGATCTTGATGAAACTTGGTATGGAGGTAGGGGTCGATGAGTGATGCACGACGGTATGACTTTTGACATGATTGAAGGTCAAGGTCAAGGTCACTCCAAATTTGCAAAATCGTCCATTTTCAAAATCTATCTCCTCCGCCGTTTGTGATCCGATCTTCGAAATTTCTTCGGATTCTGATAATATGAAACAATATCTAAATTTGGTCGGGCCGGTTTTTTTTAATTCGTCCTGGTTATCGAGTCACGTGTCTTCAGAGTTGGAAAAATCGTTGATGTGATACAGTCAAAAAAATTTCGCTCGATCTTGATGAACCTTGGTATGTCGGAAGGGGTCGATGAGTGATGAACGACGGTATGATTTTAGACCTGATTGAAGGTCAATGGCAAGGTCACCGATGCTGTAAACTTGTGAAATCATCCATTGTCAAAATATCATCTGCCATTTATGACTCAAAATGCGGTTTGATTTCTGAGGTCCGGTTTCTATCCTTTTGAAGACACATTGATCATAAATGTTCCAAATCAAGCATTTTCAAAATCTATCTCCGGATAACTCATATCAGAAATGTAGTTTGATTTCTGAGGTTTTCTATCCTTTTTACTCCCGGGCTTTCGTCTGTACGTTGAACCAAAAGAAAAGACGACATCGAAGCCATTCTAAGCCGATCAGAGATCCACATTTACAGAGCTTCAGAGATGACCGTCATCCCCAACCGGGGGTAATTTTTTTAATATTCTTTTTAGTAAATGTTTTCTTGGAGTGGAAATTACTGAGAAGAAAGAAGAGGAGCATGACTGGGCAGTTTTATGGTTCCTGATTGGGTGTGAAGTGTACATTCATAGAATGTCTGTGAAACAATGTTGACTTGTTGCTTGGATGTTCTGAGTGAAGGAATCTTTTTAATAACAGGCACACTTGTAAACACTATTGAAAATAAATGTGTTGTTGACAACAAATCACTGCAACCTCAACATACGATTTTCATAATACGTATTTCTCGATCATTTCCAGAGAAAAACCCCAGGTAGTGAATAAGCACAATAACCGATCAAGGCCTGAAGGCCAATTAACTGTTTTTTTTTCTGGGGTCAAATTTTTTTTTTATCCAAACATAGCCCTCGACCATCCCCTGGATGAAAGAGGAGGCCATGCAAAGTTTGGTTGCACTATTTTCTGCAAGGTCAGAATGCATAAACACGCGAACTTTATTTTTTGTATATTAGATTATTGTACATATATACAGGTGCCATTCATTATGAGGCAAAATCTACCACAATAATTAGACATTGTGTGGCTGTCAGCAATATTCACTCGTCGATTGGTCATGCCACTGACTAATTGGGTATGGACATTTTCCCAGCATCGTTATTCATGTCTATTGTTATCACGTCTATCCGCATCAGCAAACAGTGCATCAAGGTGGTGAGGCAAATCACACACTTTCCTCACTTCGTGTTACCTCAGCTATCATAGCGGCGATTAAAATATTGGCGATTATGGTGCGGCGTCCTTATCCCACACTTTCTTCATCTTGTAACTCATCCTGGTGATAACTATATTGATCACGGTGCTATCCTTGACAATTTTACACTTCTTTGACTCCCCAAACACAAAGCAACCATCCGCATTTTGTGGGCTGACACAGGTACTCCCGCCCAGAGGGCGGGGGTGCCCACAAGTGTACACAATTCCACGACTTGAAATGGTTGGAAATGCTTATTCAGCTTTACAGAATTACAATAGCAGCATGATAAATACTCATGTAGTCTATGCACACCATGTGGCAAGAATTATTTTTAGCAACTTGAAGTGGGAATCCCCCAGAAAGTCAGATTCCTATCATTGGAACTGAGCAACTTACTTGAGGAAATAGGCTTATGTGAATGAGGAGTGATGGATGAGACATCAGAAAGGGATAGTGAGAGACCAGGTGTGAGGCCTCCTGCTGCTGGTGGATCAGAACTTGGTCTCCAATTCTCCACATATCCTCCTGCAAAACAGCATTCAATTTCAGCTTGGTGGAGACATCTTTGTCGACTGTAATGGTCAGTCATGGAATTTTCAATAAAGAAAATGGATGCACAATAACAATTGTGACAGATTATGATTTTCACAAGTAGAGAAAAAAAAAGAAGTATGATTTTGGAATTGATAATGACCAGCTTGGTGAGAAATGTGTGCAGGGCACGAGTTCTTCGGTGGGAGCATCTTTTCCAACTCTTCCAGTTTGTGAACAAGCTGGAGATCAAAGACGAAGAAGAAGAAAAAAAAGAGAAAGCAAAACTAATATATCGATAATCAACTACTTGGAACATAAAATAAAATAGAATAAAAAGAAAGCAAAAATAGAAAGCATTTCAAAATGCAAATCCCATCCGTGTCATTGTACTCGAACGAAGCTTGACAAAAACGACAGTTAAAATAAATTGTACATTTTATTCACTTGTGTTCTCCATATTCTCATAATAAAAGTTTGTTGAAGAGTTGTTGACAAAAGCTCGATTGGTAAAAATGTTATGGCATGGACAAACACACTGAAGCTCAATGATAAATAAATAAAGAAACAAGGAAGCAATTAAAAAAAAATAGGACCACTGGACCTGTAGCTAAACTGGGCCCTGGCCTAATGTTATAATTCAAATTTGGTAGAATTCTGACTGGTGGGTTTGGTGAGGAAGATTTTTGAAGGAATTTACATGTTTTTCCAAAAATTTTACTCAGTCCACCATTTTGACACATTTACCGTCATGTGATCGTCATGACCTCCACAATTGATCACAACCCTGTCCTAATGTTACAACCAAAAT
>NC_140962.1:120771696-120786696 GCF_056783735.1 Eptatretus burgeri | reverse complement strand
CGAGCACCCCCTCGACCGCCTTCGCCGCCGCCACCTCTCCACAGCTCCGTCCTCTTCACTCTGACTACTACCACTTCTTCCCAGCTCCACCGACAACTCTCCCTTGACTGACGAACGCGGTCGTTTATATCCCCCGTGGCCTCGCTCCTTCACCTTCGACCCTTTACCTCCGACCCTTCACCTCTAACTGGCTCCCCATTGGACCGAGGAAAAGTGGGCGTGAATGCTTTTTGATCCATGAATTTGCATATAGCGACCACACTCCAACGTACCTGGAGGCGGGGCCAAATCGCCCCACGCTCACCGATAGGACGGAACAGAAGTGGGCGTGAGTCGTTTTTGATCCGTTTTCTTCGGAAAGGCCGTGCCTCTGCACCCGCTGCTCGGTGTGCGCCCTGCACGAGTCCAGTATCGGTGCCCACAAGTGGCGCGGGAATAGTGGTGATGCGATGGTTGCGAGGGCGAGTTGTGACGGTAAAGGTCGTGGCTGTTGTTGTGAAGCGGCGTTGCGGTTGGTGGTTGTTGTGTGATGGCTGTTGAGACGTGGTTGGTGGTGGTAGTAATGGCGGCTGGTCCAAAATAAAGATAGTAAAAGAAAAACGGCTATCCTGAAGGGTCGCAGCCCGAGTGAATGACATTTATTCCCTCGAAACAACGGGTTTGGGCCTAACTACACATATACTTACAGAGATATCTCACCTAAGCGACCTGAATGGTGGTTTGCGAATTTCGTCAACCACAACACTACCCCCTCCCCTTTTTACAGACTCGTCCCAAGTCGTCAAATTTTCGTGTGCCATCATGTGTAGTTTTCCCCTAGTACATTTTACCTACGGATCCCTGAGTGCGACATTCATGGTATTCGTGTCCCCAAAATAAATAACCTGAGGACTGAGTAACTACCGAAACAAACTCACTCACACGGACGACTTAAATAAAATTGCCGGCGCGAGGACAGACATGCCGGGGGCGCACTCATATTTACAGTACATCTTACCTTAACTTACAAATTTTACACTAAACCATGGCCCAGGATCAATGAAATCTGCAAAAAAGAAAGCAGTTAGCAGGGAGCCAGGCTGCTCGCATGCAGTCTCTGACTCAAACAATGCAGGTGATAGGGAACGTGGCCGGCTGCTCACACGCAGTCCAAGGCCTTCCCTTTTGAACTGAACGCAGTGAACCACAACGGTGCATGGGCTGCACAAACGCAGTCTCCGTGCCAGCTCAAGTGGCACACGCAATGAGCACAACGAATGGATGGATGGACACAAACATGGTGCACGGGCCGCCACTGCAGGCCCGTGTTGTAGCTGCCAACAGGGCAGTTCTTGCAGCTTGCAAACTGTTGCTTTTACGATGATCCCGGCGCGCATGGAAATGAACAGGGGGGGGGGGAAGCAAAATTGAACGGGGCTGGTGAACGTGGGCAGTGGGCATGGCAAAGGCAGCAGGCAAACACAGCCCGCAGAAGAAGGCCGCTGCAGGCAAACACAGCCGGCAGACGAACTGGCCGGCACAGGCCTTGCAGAAAACAGCTGCAGACGATCCAGCCGGCACAGGCCTTGCAGCACAGCAGCTGCAGACGATCCAGCCGGCACAGGCCTTGCAGCAAAACAACAGCTGCCGATGAAGTGGGGCGGCCTTTGCCTTGCAGCAACGCAGCCAGCAGATGAAGCTGGCCAGCCTTCGCCGTTCAGTGGAGGTTGGTGGAGGGAGTGCGGTGGTGCTGGCCACGCGGAAGGCGGGCTCGGACCTACCCTACGGTCTCCCTCCCAACCTATCGCCTTTGCCTGTCACTGTCCATACCCACTCCCTTAATTTGTCCAAACCCCAATTTAGCCCCAACTTATTTTTTTATTTTTACTTCCCCACTATAAATCGTCCCCTAACCCCCTTTATCGTCCTTGTTCGGCTAACCTATCCTGTCACCTAGCCTACTCCCAACCCCTACGTTCCCTTCCCGGAGGGGAATAAGGGAGAGCTAGCGTCCTGTGTTGAGGCCCAACGAAGCCTCAGAATGGCCTCCCCAGAGTTCAGCGATCTATAACACAAAGTGGGTCCAGCGGCCCACAACGAGAGCGAGGGGATGGATGGTGCGGAGGGGTACACTTCCTAATCTACCCTATCCATTTAACTGTTAAACTACCCCGGGGCTTTCAACAAGCGCCTCTCGCTTAAACTATTGGTTCTAACAACCCAGATTCCCGTCGCCTGTGTTGGTGTCCTCACAATTTCGGGCCTCGCCCCCCAATTTTCTCTCCGTGCCCTCACACGGTCTCATGGCTGGGACACGTGGCTCCCTTTGGCAGGCACGACCCTCTGCCGAATCTCCCGCTATGGCACCCCCGGGCACTACACTGCCTCCGAGCCTACCAGCTCCCTAACACCGGGGAGTGCCCCCCATGGCACCTCCCCTGAAACGCACACGTGGCAGGCTGGCTTCCCAGGCCCCTTTCCGAGGGTCACCCGTGCCCACAACACTGCCCACGCGGCTAATGGCGCCCCGGGCCCCCGCACCAAGCAGGCGCACCCGTGCCCACTACGCTATCCCGGCCCCCCATGGGCCCTTGGCCTACTACGGCCGACTAGCCTGGTGCCCGGGGTACCCACTCAGCGATACTCACCTTTCGCCACCACGCTCCCAGCCCGTCAACAGGGCTCCTGCACCCCTCCAAACGGGTTTCGAGCCTACATTCACACCAACAACAAAACGACCTCCATTTTTCAATTTGACTAACCCCCTAACTCAATCTACACTGACCCCGGGGTCCCTTGGGCGGGAGTCACTCCTCCCCCCAATCACTCATCGCACCATGCATTCCCCATTCACTCCATTCACACAGACCCGCTGGCCTCACTCACTCACCAAGCACATGCTTCCACTTCACTCACCAACAACTCTTCAATACACTCACCGCTGAACTCTGCCATCCTTCTAACTACCTCCCCTAACTAACTCGTGCTCCCACGTCGTCCCTTACACTATAGCACGTTCCTTTTAACACTACGTAGCTAAACTACGTCCCCTCTACACACTCACAAGTCTGTCACTGTCTTCTAAATCTATTCCCATTTTCCCATCCAAATCTGGCTACAATCCCTCTAACTAATCCATTCCACGGGCCCCATGAGGACTTACCCCTGCCCCATGGAGCCGGTCTAACTAAGCTAACCCTTCCCCCTAACTAGTTTCCATCCTGTGCCCAGGTCAAGGGGGTCTTCCACCCCTTGCCCAGGAATCTTGTGCACCCGAAAGTGAGGCTTGCTCCCTTTTTTTTTTTTTTTTTTTTTTTTTACATGCGCAGCACCAGCGCGGCAACTCACAGCTCGCGCACTTTGCACCTGCCCGTGACGTCATGCAGCTGCACGTGTTCCTCGTCCCTCCTTGGACGGTACCATCCGGCAGGGATACCCCTCCTGCCGGATTCCAACCCCACGTGCAGCCATGACGTCACCGTGCGCATAAAAAAAACACAAGCCCCACGTCTCGAGGGGTTCCCCACGCGAACACATGTGCTCTGCCCGTTGGAGCGTAACACACACGCCCGCGTGGAGAACCCGTCCGGTCCAAATCCATAATCCTGCCTAAACTTTGTCCATCCGCGGGATCGGCAAATCCACCGCTGGCGTTTCCGGACCGGGACTTCACTCTCGCAAGCGAACACGTGGGGGCCTCATGCGTTGCACAGCACGGACCTCGTGCTCACTGCTGGGTGAACCCGGCACGGTCCCCGAAACAACTACAGCCGCTACTCGGCTTTCTTTCCTCTCATGTCGCCGTCGTCGCCATTCAACACACGCGCTCCCGCGTGTTACGACGCTAACACACCTCACCATTAAACTCACACCGGGAGACGCAGCTGCATGTTCACACATGCCCACCGACATCTCCCTTACATACCGCTCTCTCACACACACACGGTCTCCCTTGCACTCGGCCGTTCACTCACGCATGCCATCTCCCTCGCACACGTGGCTCCATTCACTCGCGGCCTATCACTCACTCGTGCCATACTACTCACACAAACCATACTACTCACACACGCGGGGGCACTCAACCGCGGTGCCTCATCCATACACCGTGCCTCACTCAGACACGCGGGGGCACTCACCCGCGGTGCCTCATCCACACACGGCGTGCTGGGAAGCACACACTCCGGCACACTCGCCACCATACCACTCACACGTGGTGCTCCATTCATTCTGGCCGTTTCACTCACACACACGGCCTCTTCCACTTGCGGTGCCCCTTTTACACACGGCGTGCTGGGAAGCACGTACTCCGGCACAATCGCCACCACCCCACTCACACACGGGGTCGCTTCCACACACGGGGACGCACTCACACCTTGCACCACACACACAGGGACAACCACACTGGGGATTCGTGTCCCCACAAGGGTCTCCGGGGCCTCTATACCCCCCAAGCTCTCCGTGCACCCGTCCGCAGCACTCGTACCCTCAACTTCGCAAAACACGACCGAACCCACCTGGTCGTGACTCGCCTCAAGGGGGAATACTCCCTCCCGTCGTTCCTGGAGGAGGCCATCCAACTGCTCGCACCGGGTCTCTACCCAGTCCGCGAGCTCACCCCCATTATCCTCCACTACTTCTGTGTGTGTGTGCGTCTCTAACCCCGTCATTATCGTGCAGTCTTCCCTCTATCGTTCCCATCTCCCGTGTCTCTGCCAACTCAGTCACCTCTTCACCCTTTACCTCCCTTGTCTCAACTATCATTTCCGTCTCTTCCCTTGTTATCTCCCTCGTGCACGTCTCCGTCACCCCAATTAGTTTGTCCCTCTCGGTTACCGTCACTTTTTCTGTCACGACCCTCGCCCAACACGCCCCCCGAATTATTTTGTCACCCGCCTCCACCGCGGGCCCGACAGCCGTTGCACCCCCTTCCAGCTCGTTCGCTCCCACACGTGGAGTCGCCATTTTTAGCTCCCTGGTCACTGCCTTCATGCCCGCCTGCAGGCTTCGGCCCATGTTCTGCGTCTCACCCCGCAGCTTTTTCGTTTCTTCCTTCATGTCATTTGTGTTTGTATCCATCTTTTCGTCCATTTTTTGTGTATTCGCATCCATCCTCGTTTTCACTTCGTTCATTTGCTTGTTCATGTTCGCTGTCATTTCCGCCACAATGGCGCATAGCTGGGCCATGTCGGGTGCGCTTGGGTGAGCCGATTCGGCAAAGATCGGGGGGTTTTGGCGGAGGGGGGGAGGGAAGGTGTCATACACCGCGGCCGCTGCCGCACCTATTTCGGGCTCTGGGCTCAGTTGGGGGAGTTCATGTTCCTGCACAATCAACATTTCCTGCACGGGGATTTCGTCCTGAGCCATGGATTCTACACATTCTACATCCATTTCTAATACCCCGGCTCCCGCTCGCCTTGAGACGCCATCTTGCTTCTCGCAAAGGGTTAATTTAGCTCGCTCGTAATTTGGAGGGAATCGGGGGTCGCTCCTCTCACCCCTGGACCGATTCCCCTGAATTTAGCTGGAGACAGGAGAGCCCGTTTTCCCGTTCTCCGATACCAGTGCCGCGAGGAGGGCGATGAGTTTATATCCCACTCCTGACACCAGTGTTGCGGATTCGCGCCCGCCGGCGTGCGAGCGGCCACGTAACTCGAATCGCGGCACGTCGCCCACCGGACGGACAATCCGGTCGTGACCCTCTCGGACTAACGCCGGGAACTAGTCACGGGTGGACCTTTCGGCCTCACCACGATCGTGCCAATCGGCCCCCCGCGTGGGATAGGGTTGCTCGCCAAATTCGACCTACCTAAGTACCCACACAGAGGGTAGACCGGGCGATCGCACCTCGCCGCAGGTCGACTTCGGACACGGGCCACTTTAAGCGACCCGTTCCGTACTATCGGGATAACCGAGCGGTGTTATCGTCGGCCTCGACGGTTCGATTAATTATCGGGCGTTTTAGCCCACGACCAACCCTTTACGTGAAGTAAGATGGAGATTCAATAGAGGAAAAGACGAAGCGAAGCGGGAAAACAGTTCAACATAAAGCACATTTATTTCACGATGAACGGAAAGCACACATATACAATTACACCAAAAGCAAATGTAAAAGAAGAAGAAACACAATATTACACAAAAAGCAAATGCAACAATGCAGATCTATTACCGACTACGCGAGCACACGGCAACACTTATGCAGTTTTACTTCACAGACGGCGCCGACAACACATATACCCAAAGCAAAAGAAAAGAACCACCCTCAAGGATGAGGCGGGCCTGGGGCCGAGACCGCGTCGGGCCTACCCGTCTGGTGATGAGCCGCGAAATGGCGCTGGCGCCCCGAGTCCGCGGGCCTCGCTGGGACTGCCTGGTATGGGGTGGGGACGGGGCCCCCTTCTCGCACTATCTCAGCGCGGGGGGAAACAGGAGGGGGTTGTTGATGCTCGGGGGGAAGGAGGATATCTCCCTGTCTCGGGTCCCGCGACGAGCGTCTCCACCACGACCTCGGTCGCGCCGCCGGCCTCTCCCTCCGCAGCTCCCCGACTCCGACACGAGCACCCCCTCGACCGCCTTCGCCGCCGCCACCTCTCCACAGCTCCGTCCTCTTCACTCTGACTACTACCACTTCTTCCCAGCTCCACCGACAACTCTCCCTTGACTGACGAACGCGGTCGTTTATATCCCCCGTGGCCTCGCTCCTTCACCTTCGACCCTTTACCTCCGACCCTTCACCTCTAACTGGCTCCCCATTGGACCGAGGAAAAGTGGGCGTGAATGCTTTTTGATCCATGAATTTGCATATAGCGACCACACTCCAACGTACCTGGAGGCGGGGCCAAATCGCCCCACGCTCACCGATAGGATGGAACTGAAGTGGGCGTGAGTCGTTTTTGATCCGTTTTCTTCGGAAAGGCCGTGCCTCTGCACCCGCTGCTCGGTGCGCGCCCTGCACGAGTCCAGTATCGGTGCCCACAAGTGGCGCGGGAATAGTGGTGATGCGATGGTTGCGAGGGCGAGTTGTGACGGTAAAGGTCATGGCTGTTGTTGTGAAGCGGCGTTGCGGTTGGTGGTTGTTGTGTGATGGCTGTTGAGACGTGGTTGGTGGTGGTAGTAATGGCGGCTGGTCCAAAATAAAGATAGTAAAAGAAAAACGGCTATCCTGAAGGGTCGCAGCCCGAGTGAATGACATTTATTCCCTCTAAGCAACGGGTTTGGGCCTAACAACACATATACTTACAGAGATATCTCACCTAAGGGACCTGAATGGTGGTTTGCGAATTTCGTCAACCACAACAATATATATACATATACATATACATATACATATACATATATACATATATATATATATACATATATATATACATATATATATACATATACATATATATATATATATATATATATATATATATATATATACATATACGAGCGATACCCGTGCACATGCACAGGATTAGCAGTACAGCATAGCTGGTAGCAGACGACAGACCGTACATGGGGAATGACAAAAATAAGCATTGTGCAAAATGCAAGTGGTACTATGGAACGCCAAGACTTCCCAAACATTGTCGGCATGTCCTTTAAGTGCCACAGCAATTTCATAGGGATCGTTTGACGGCGAGCCAAGTTTTTAGTGTGCAAGCTTGGTATGATAATACATATATATATATATATATATATATATATATATATATATATATATATATATATATATATGCAAACACATATATACAGTAAAAACACACGTACATATATATTTATTTGACTGATTCTTTGACAGTCTTTGACAGACAGATTTTGACAGTATATACATACATACAGTACATATACATATATATATATATATATAACGTACTAACGTACGTATATATATATACTAACTATATATATATACTAACATATATATATATATATATATATAACGTTCTAACTAACGTTTTACCGAAGGTAAAACGTACGAGGGGAGAACTACACATGATGGCACACGAGAATTTGACGACTCGGGACGAGTCTGTAAAAAGGGGAGGGGGTAGTGATACGGTTTTGGAAATTCGCATTACACCATAAAGGGCCCTCAGGTGAGATATCTCCATAGGTACATGTGTAGTTAGCCCAAACCCGTTGTATAGAGGGAATTTATGTGATCCATCCGGGCTGCGACGCTTTGAGTTAGCCATTTTTCTGTTCTATCTTTTATTTCAAACAAACAGCATCTCAACAACCACGCCATCCCCACCACAGCGCCAACCACACGACAACGACGTAACCTCCACCACCTACGCGACCACATCATCACTTCTACAACCATTCGCAAACACCACCACCTTCACCTTTACCTTCACAACTTCATCCCACATCATCGCTTCTACGGCCATTACCAAACACCACCAGTCAACGCCAAACGTCGTGTTCCCAGACCATATGGCCACGGAGGCCGAACGCGTCGATCTGCGGATCAGGAATGCTTCACGCCCACTTCTCCTCCGTCCAATGGGCAAGCGCGAGGCGGCTTGGCCCCGCCTCCAGGCGCGTGAAGGTGAATTCCGTCTATGTCCGTCTATGCAAATTTTAAGATCAGGGGAGGTTCACGCCCATTTTTGCCCGACCAATGGCTGACCGGGGGGCGGTGTGGCCCCGCCTGCAATCGCGTTCTGATCCGGGAATTTGCATATCGGTGCCTCCTGACAGCTATAAAGGTGCGAGCGGAAGGCGACTTGAGGGGCGAGTGTGGAACTGGGGGAGTTGAGAGAGAAGAATGTGGAACTGGTGGAGCTAAGCGTAAGCGTGGTGAGAGAAGCGAGAAGCCTGGAGCATGGAGCATTGAGCGTTGGGGAGCGGAGTTGAGAGTTGAGCCGGAAGAGGTGGAGTGCGCGCGGTGGAGCTGCAGGCAGCGGGTCGGGGCAAGGGAGCTCGGGTCCGAGGCAAGGACGGCGGTCGGCGACGAGGTCGCGGTGTGGGGGATCGCTCGTCTCATCACGGGACCCAAGCCAGCCAGCCACTCCCCTCCCCCAGGGCATCAACAATTTCCCCTTCCCCCACGCTGAGATAGTGCAAAGGGGGGCCCCGTTCCTCCCCCACCCCAAACGTGGTGCCAACGAGCACGCCAGGGGCATGGAGTCGGGGCACAGCAGCGCGGACATTTTGCGGCTTGCCCGCCAACGCGTCACGAGGACGCGGGTAAGACCTCCCCAGTCTCGCGGACCTGGCCACTCCTCTTGGTCCCGCGCACATTTGGCCTATGGGCCTGTCTGCCTCCTTGTCTGTGAGGGTGGTTTCCTTTCCTTCTTTTGCTTTTGTGTAAAAGTGTGTTGGCGCCGTCTGTGAAGTAAAACTGTGTAAGTGTTGTCGTGTGTATGCGTTAGGTCGGTGTCAACTGTTTTCTTCTTGCCTTTGCTTTTTGTGTATGGCTGTATATACGTGCTTTCCGTGTGTCGCGTAATAAAATGCTTGCATGTTGAACTGTGCCCGTTTCACTTTGTCTTGTCTCCATTTGAATCTCCATCTTGCATCATGTAAGGGGTTCGTAGTGGGTGCAACGTCCCGGTAATTAATTGGAACCGTCAAGGCCGACGATAACACCGCTCGGTTAGCACTGTAGCACGGACGAACCGCTTAAGCGGTTCGTGGCCGGAGTCGGCCTGTGGCGTGGTACGATCGCCCGGTCGACCATTCGAGCATGTACTTAGGCAGATTTAATTTGGCGTGCAACCCTATCCTGCACGGGTGGGGAATTGGCACGATCGTGGTGAGGTTAAACCCCCACCCTTGACTAGCTCCCGGCGTTGTTCCAAGAGGGTCACGACTGAATTGTCCGTCTGGTGGGCGACGTGCCGCGATTCGAGTTACGTGGCCGTTCGCACGCCGGCGGGCGCGAATTCGCAACACTGGTGTCAGGAGTGGGATACAAAACTCTTCCGTCTCCAAACTAAATTTACGGGAATCGGTTCAGGGGTGAGAGGAGCGACCCCCGATTCCCTCCAAATTACGAGCAATCTAAATTAATCTCTTACGAGAAATAAGATGGAGTCTCCAGGCGATCGGGAGCCGGGGGTAGATATGGATGTAGAATGTGTCGAATCCATGGTCCAGGATGGAGACCCTGAGCAGGAAATGTTGGTTGTGCAGGAACACGAACTCCCCCAACTAAACCCAGGGCCCGAAATGGGCGCGGCAGCGGCCGCGGCGTCTGACACCTCCCCTCCCCCTCTCCACCAAAACCCTCCCCCGATCCTTGCTGAATCGGCTCAGCCAGGTACATTCGACATGGCTCAGTTGTTCGCAATGCTGGCGGGAATGGAGAACGAAATAAAAGGCATGAACGGAAAGATGGATACAAACACAAATGAAATGAAGGCGAATTTGAAAGAAGAAATGAAGGAAATGCAGGGTGAGATGCAGCAAATAGGCCGAAGCCTGCATGCGGGCACGGCGAGAATGTTGGCAATAACAGGGGAGCTCAAAATGGTGACGCCACGTGCTGGGGCGAACGAGCTGAAGGGGAGTGCAATGGCTGTCAGACCCGCAATGGAGGTGGGTGAGGGCAAAATCATTTGGGGGAAGTGTTGGGCGAGAAGTGTAAAGGTGACAGAGGAAGTGACGGTGACACAGAGGGAAAAACTAAATGGGGTGACTGAAACGTGCGAGACAAGACACGAGGTGACGACGGAAAGAAGAAAAGAAATAATAGTTGAGACAAGGGAGATAACAAGGGAAGAGACGGAAATAATAGAGACACGGGAGGTAGAAACGGTAGAGGGAAGACTACACGATCTAGACGGGGTTAAAGACGCACACACACACACACGGAGTTAGTGGAGGACGATGAGGGTGAGCTCTCGGAGCGTGTAGGGACCCAGTGCGAGCAGCTGGATAGCCTCCTTCGGGAACGGAGGGAGACGCTATGCTCCCTTGAGGCGAATCACGACCAGGCGGGTTCGGTCGTGCTTAGCGAGGTCGAGGGGACGGGTGCTGCGAACGGGTGCACGAGGAGCTTGGGGGGTATAGAGGCCCCGGAAACCCTTGGGGTTGCACGAATCCCCAGTGTGGTGTCGAGGTGTGTGTTTACGAGTGTGGCGAAATGTGTGCTGCAACGCGCACATAGTGTGGGTGCAAGGGCGTGTGTGAGAGCGACCGGGTGGGTGACAAAGACTCCATGAGTGGAAGCGACCCCGCGTGTTAGTGGTGTGGTGGCAAGTGTGCCAAAGTGCGTGCCTCCCAGCACGCCATGTGTGGATGAGGGACCGCGTGTGAGTATCACCGCGTGTGCGAGTGAGCGGCCGAGTGTGAGGGAGACAGCGTGTGTAAGGTCGCTGTGTGTAGAGGAGATGTCGGTTGGCATGAGCGAACATGCAGCCACGTCTCCCGGTGTGAGTGTAATGTCGTGGTGTGTGAGCCTCGTGACACGTGGGAGTGCGTGTGTCGAATGGAGACGACGACTACGACAGATAGACAGGGGCCGAGTAGCGGCCGTAGATGTTTTGAGCACCACGCCGGGTTTACACGGCAGCGAGCGCGAGGTCCGTGCCGTGGTACGCACAAGGCTGCCATGTGCGCGCTTGCGGGAGTGAAACCCGGTCCGGAAACGCCAGCGGTGGATGTTGCCGATCCCGCGGACGGACAAAGGTTCGGCAGGATAACGGATTTGGACCGGATGGGTTCTCCACGCGGGCGGGTGTGTTAAGCTCCAACGGGCAGAGCACATGCGTTCACGTTGGGAACCCCTCGAAGCGTGAGGCTTGGTTTTTTTTAATGCGCACGGTGACGTCATGGCTGCGTGTAGGGTTGGAATCCGGCAGGAGGGTGAATCCCTGCCGGATGGTACCGTCCAAGAGGGATGAGGGACGCGAACAGCTGCCATGACGTCACGCCAAAGGAGCACGGCTGCGAGTTGCCGCGCTGGTGCTGCGCAATTTTTAAAAAAAATAGCAAGCCTCGCTTTCGGGTGAACAGGATTCCCGGGCATGGGGTGGAAGACCCCCTGCCAGGGCACAGGATGACACTAGTCAGGGGGAAGGGTTAGCTTAGCTAGACCGGCTTCATGGGGCAGGGGTAAGTCCTCATGGGGTTCGTGGAATGGATTAGTTCGGGGGATTTTAGTTGAGATTTAGGTTGGGAAATGGGAAATGACAGTTTGGAGACATGGACAGACTTTTGAATGTGTTTTTTTTTTTTTGTATACCTTGGTCGAGGCTCGTATGAGAGCTAACACACAACTCACAGCAAGGAGGCATGAGACAAGAGGGGCGGGAGTGGAAGGGACAAGACAGTGGGGAACAGACACATTAGGTGAACTGTGGAAGGGAGAGGGATGGGGTGTGGTACATGAGGTATACAAAATGGACATTACAGGGACTTTCAGGAAGGAAAGCAGGGGAATTGAAGGAAGTGGGCTTGGGTGGATTTTCGGGGGAAGAAAAGATCGAGGATTTGGATGTGGGAAGATAAGAGGTGGTGGTGAACAGCTGTTTTGAAAGCCTGGAGGGAAGAATGGGAAAGAATAGAGTGAGGAAGTTTATTCCAAAGGCGGGAAAAAAGAGGAATGAAAGAGTGAAGATGAGCAGTGATTCGTGATTTTGGTAGTTTTACCAGAAGGGGGTTGTTGGCGGACCTTGAGCGCCCTGTGGAAATGTGGTGGGGACAAATCGCAGAGAGAGCAGGGGGGCAAGGCTGGAGAGGAGTCGGTAGAAGACAGAAAGACCACCGACCAACCTGCGGTGATTGAGTGAGAGGCCCAAAGACTCAGCTTCATTGCGGGAGATGCCGATGATCTTAAATGCCCTGGTTTCGACAGCGTGAAGCCGAGAAAGGTGGGAGGCAGGAGCACCAGCCCAGAGGGGAGAGCAGTACTCCATCAGGCTACGGACAAAAGCTTTGTAAGTGGTCAGGAGCTCAAGAGGGCCGAGGAAGGACTTTGCACGACGGAGGATTCCCAGTCAGCGACTGGCTTTTGAGGCGAGGTTGGAAATGTGACTTTCCCAGGAAAGGTCATGGCAGATAGTGAGACCCAGAAGCTTGAAAGAAAAGACTTCTTCCAGAGGATTGTTGAGAAAGTGGATGGGGGGGGTTTTCTAAACGGTCCTTTCGAGGAGACATAGTGAGAGTGTGAGATTTGTCTGGATTGAAAGACATGTTCCACGTGTTGGACCAGTTTGTGATTTTATCCAGATCTGCAGTGAGCGAAGAAGCTGCTGCTTGCCGGTCTGAAGGATGACAGATGGTACGGCAGAGGGTGGAGTCGTCGGCAAACAGAAATAGAGGATTTTCCAGAGAGTCCGAGATATCATTGATGAAAACCAGAAAAAGAACAGGGCCCAGAACGCTACCTTGAGGAACTCCAGCCTGCACAGGAAGAGGGGATGAAAGAACTCCATTTAGGGCCACACGTTGACTGCGACAGGAGAAGAAATCTGCGAGCCATGAGTGGAGATGGCCTTGAATACCATGGGAAGAGAGTTTGGTGAGTAGTGCAGGGTGCCAGACTGTGTCAAAAGCACGTGATATGTCCAGGGATACGGCTCGGATTTCCTGTCTGGCATTGAGGACCTCCATCCATTGATGGGAGAGCAGAAGCAGCATATCCAGGGTAGTGACCTTGTCTGAAACCAAATTGATGATTGGAAATCAAGCCATTGGAGAAGAGGAAGGATTTCATGTCTGAAGCGATGATGGATTCCATAACCTTGCTGATGATTGGGAGAAGCCTGATTGGTCTGTAGTTACAGGGATCTGTTTTTGCACCTTTTTATGCAGGGCAGTGATGTTAGCAGATTTCCAAGCAGATGGCAGATGACCTTGGGCAAATGAAAGGGTGAATAGAACAGAGAGAGGGTGAGCAAGAGCAGAAGAGCAGGCTTTGAGGACACGTGGGCTGATGCCGTCTGGACCGGTTGCAGAATCTGACTCGAGGTTTGAAAGCAAGCTCTCCACCTTGTCAGGAGAAAAGGATACAGAGTCCAGGGACAGTTGGGTGCGACTGGGTAAAGTGGGTAGAGATAGTGATGGGTTTAGGACACAAGATTTTGCTGCAAACACCGAGTTTAGACATTCAGATTTATCACGTGTGGAATCAGCAGTGTTGAGGGGACGTAGCTTAGCTACGTAGTATTAAAAGGAACGTGCTGTAGTTTAAAGGACGACGTGGGAGCACGAGGTAGTTCGGGGATGTAGTGAGAAGGGTGGCAGAATTCAGCGGTGTGTGTTGAAGAGTAGTGAGGTGAGTACATGATGAGTGAGTGAGGCCAGCAGGTCTGTGTGAGTGGAGCGAATGTGGAATGCATGGTGCAATGAGTGATTGGGGGGAGGAGTGACTCCCGCCCAAGGGACCCCGGGGTCAGTGTAGAGTGAGTTAGGGGGTAAGTCAAATTGATAAAATGGAGGTCGTTTTGTTGTTGGTGGGAGTGTAGGCTCGATACCTATTTGGAGGGGTGCAGGAGCCCTGTTGACGGGCTGGGAGCGTGGCTGCGAAAGGCGAGTATCACTGAGTGGGTACCCCGGGCACCGGGCTAGTCAGCCGTGGTAGGCCAAGGGCCCATGGGGGGCCGGGATAGCGTAGAGGGCACGGGTGCGCCCGCATGATGCGGGGGCCCGAGGCGCAGTTAGCCGCGTGGGCAGTGTTGTGGGCACGGGTGACCCTCGGAAAGGGGCCCGGGAAGCCAGCCTGCCACGTGTGCGTTTCAGGGGAGGTGCCATGGGGGGCACTCCCCCGGTGTTTAGGGAGCTGGTAGGCTCGGAGGCAGTGTAGTGCCCAGGGGTGCCATAGCTGGAGAATCGGCAGAGGGTCGTGCCTGCCAAGGGGAGCCGCGCCTCTCAGCCATGAGACAGTGTGAGGGCACGGAAAGAAAATTAGGGGGCGAGGCCCGAAATTGTGAGGACACCGACACAGGCGACGGGAATCTGGGTTTTTAGAACCAATAGCTTAAGCAAGAGGCGCTTGTTGAAAGCCCCGGGGTAGTTTCAGAGTTAATGGTTAGGGTAGATTAGGAAGTGTACCCCTCAGCACCATCCATCCCTTCGCTCTCA
>NC_140962.1:120751696-120756696 GCF_056783735.1 Eptatretus burgeri | reverse complement strand
TCACCGTGCGCATAAAAAAAAAACACAAGCCCCACGTCTCGAGGGGTTCCCCACGCGAACACATGTGCTTTGCCCGTTGGAGCTTAACACACCCGCTCGCGTGGAGAACCCGTCCGGTCCAAATCCGTTATCCTGCTTAAACTTTGTCCGACCGCGGGATCGGCAAATCCACCGCGTGCGTTTCCGGACCGGGACTTCACTCCCGCAAGCGAGCACGTGGGGGCCTCGTGCGTTGCACAGCACAGACCTCGCGCTCGCTGCTGGGTGAACCCGGCGCGGTCCCCGAAACAGCTTCAGCCGCTACCCGGCTTTCTTTCCTCTGTCGCCGTTGTCGTCTCCATTCAACACACGCACTCCCGCGTGCTACGACGCTCACACACCACTCCATTGCACTCGCATTCACACCGGGTGACGCGGCTGCATGCTCACACATGCCCACCGTCATCTCCCTCACATACCGCTGTCTCACACACACGGTCTCCCTTGCACTCGGCCGTTCACTCACGCATGCTACCTCCCTCGCACACGTGGCTCCACGCACTCGCGGCCTTCCACTCACTCGTGCCATTTCCCTCACGCAAACCACACCACTCACACACGCGGGGGCACTCGCCCGCGGTGCCTCATCCACACACGGCGTGCTGGGAAGCACGCACTCCGGCACACTTACCACCACACCACTCACACACGGGGTCGCTTCCACACACGGGGGCGCACTCACACCTTGCACCACACACACCGGGACAACCACACTGGGGATTCGTTTCCCCACAAGGGTCTCCGGGGCCTCTATACCCCCCAAGCTTTCCGTGCACCTGTCCACAGCACCGTCCCCTCAACCTCGCAAAGCACGACCGAACCCACCTGGTCGTGACTTGCCTCAAGGGGGCATACTCCCTCCCCTCGTTCCTGGAGAAGGACATCCAGCTGCTCGCACTGGGTCCCTACACGCTCCGCGAGCTCACCCTCATTGTCCACTTCCTCTGTGTGTGTGTGTGTGTGTGTGTGTGCGTCTCTAACCCCGTCTTCATCGTGTAGTCTTCCCTCTATCGTTCCCATCTCCCATGTCTCTGTACATTCATTAGTTTCTGTTGTCCCCTCGTGTCTATTGGTCTCTGCTTCTTTCTGGCGTCTTTCCCTTATCTTTATGTAGGTCTACCTTGCTTTCTCCTTAAGTCGCTCCCGTCCTTCCCTGTGTTTCACTCCTTGCTCTTTCACGATCTCCGCGTACCTCATCCTTGCTTTCCGTCTTAATTGTTCTTTTCTCTTCCTCGCAATTCCTTTCACCTCGTCTCTTGTTTCCCGTGTCTCTATACATTTTCTCTCCTTGTTCCTTATTTCTGTCTCTTCCTGGTTCCTTTTTCCCTTCCCATTGAGTCGTTCTTTCTCTCTGAGCCCCATTAGCTGTTCGTTCTCCCTCCAGAGCTCCTCAATCTCCGTTGACTCCAATCTCGCTCTCCGTTTTAGTTGTTCAATTTCACACTCATATAGTTCTTGTTTTCTCTCCCACTGTTCCTCCTGCTCTTTGTTTTCCAATCTCATTGTTTCTTTCAATTGGCTCATTTCCTTCCTGTGTTTCATTCGCTGTTCTCTCACGACTCTTCCTCGTTTCCTCTCCTGTCCTTCCTTCTCCAGTTTCATGGTTTGCTTCATTTGGTTACGCTCCTTTTTGTGTTTCATTTGCTGCTGTCTCATTACTCTTCCTTGTTTCCTCTCCTGTCCTTCCTTCTCCAGTTTCATGGTTTGCTTCATTTGGTTGATCTCCTTTTTGTGTTTCATTTGCTGCTGTCTCATTACTCTTCCTTGTTTCCTCTCCTGTCTTTCCTTATCCAGTTTCATGGTTTGCTTCATTTGGTTAATCTCCTTTTTGTGTTTCATTTGCTGCTGTCTCATTACTCTTCCTTGTTTCCTCTCCTGTCTTTCCTTATCCAGTTTCATGGTTTTCTTCATTTGGTTCATCTCCATTTTGTGTTTCATTCGCTGCTGTCTCATTACTCTTCCTTGTTTCCTCTCCTGTCTTTCCTTATCCAGTTTCATGGTTTTCTTCAATTGGTTCATCTCCATTTTGTGTTTCATTCGCTGTTCTTTGTCTATCTCCTCGCACTCCAGCCTCGCCTTTTCTTTCAATTGGTCAACCTCGGCTTCATGTTCCTTTTGTTTTCTATTCCATTGTTCCTCTCGTTCTTCGCTCTCCAATCTCCTTGTGTCCTTCAATCTCCTGATTTCTCCTTCCTGCTTCATTCCTTGCTCCTTCAACTTCTCCTCGTATTCCAACCTATTTTTTTCCATTTGTCGTTGAGTTTCAAATTCATACTCTTTCAGTTTTTTATTCCACTGTCTCTCTTGTTCCTCGTTCTGCAATCTCATAGTTTCCTTTAATTGACGGATTTCTTTCTCCTGTCTCATTCCTTGTTCTTTGTATTTCCGATTCCACTGTCTTCCTTGTTCCTCATTCTGCAATCTCGTTATTTCTTTCAGTTGGCTGACTTCCTTCTCCTGTCTGATTCGTTCTTCCATCATTACTCTTTTTTGCATCTCATTCTGCAATCTCGTGGTTTCCTTCAGTTGGCTGATTTCCTTCTCCTGTCTCATTCCTTGTTATTTCAGTACTCTTTCTTGTTCCTCATTCTTTATTCTGACCTTCGCTTCCAGCTGTTCGATCTGTACAGTGTGGTTCCTTAACGTTTCATTCTCTGTTGTCGTTCTTTCTTCTCTCACCATCCTCAACTCATTTTGTAATCCCCTCTCTTTGTTTTGGTGTTTCTGTAACTCAGAAGCTTTCTTTTCCAATTCCTTTCTCATCTCCGCACACTCCGACTTTGCTTTGGCTTCTAATTGTTCAATCTGCTCAGTGTGGTTCCTTCACGTTTCATTCTCTGTTCTCTTCCTTTCCTCTTTTAACATCCTCAGTTCGTCTTGTAATCCTCTTTCTTTGTTTTCGTGTTTCAGTATCTCAGAAGTTTTTGTTTCTAATTCCTCCCTCAATTTGCATGCTTCTTCACTCATTTCATCTCTTCTTTCCACCGCTTCCCTCCTCAATTCGTCCCTTTTTTTACTGTATTCATTTAGTTTTTTCTGCCATTCCTTTCCCATTCTTATCTCCCCTTCCAGGATTTCTCTTTTAAACTGGCTTGCCCTTACCTCTCACTTCAGTAGTTCCAATTCCCCATCTTGTTTGCGTTTTTCCTTTTCGAGCTTTGTTTTCCTTTCTCCTTCCTCCCTCAATTCTCCCTGCAGTTATTCGAACTGTTCTGACTTTTCCAGCAATTCCTCCGCCCTTTCCTCGAGCTGTCTCTCTCCTCTTTTTATGTTCCATTCTAGGCTTTCTCTTTCCTGATTGCCTGTTCTTATTTCTTCCTTCAATTGTTCCAACTCCCCATCGTGTTCACATTTTTTCTCTTCCAACTGTATTTCCCTCACTCTCCCCTCTAGTTCTTTGAACCGCCTTGCTTCCTCCAATAATTTTTCCATTAATTGTTTTACTTCCAAGTCGTGCTCCTTTTGTTTCTTTTCAAGCTCGGTTTTCCATTCTTCCTCCCATTGTTTCCTTTCCTGGGAGATACCAATCTGCTGTTCCTCTATTATTTTGTTCAGTTTGCTCCGCATATTCCAACTGACGGGTATAAAACACGACCAAATTCTTTTTCCCACATAATTTGTCGACTCTATTGGCCAAGTCATGTTTTTGCCACCGAATTCGTTCCAGTAAATCGTCCAATCGCTGTGTCCCCCCGTACACGTAATTTTTCTGAAGCGCGTCTGCGTGCCGTTGTGACTCGTCCACTCCACTTGCACCTCCTCGATATATTCTTCATAACGCTTCACCTTTTCCAAGACATCCCCCAATTGTGCCTGAAGCCTACCAATGCTTGCATAGTCATCCTGCCACGCCTGCCATGGCACATGCCGTGACCACGTGCCTTGAACCGGTGACTGGGAGCTCACGCCTCGTGCTGTGCCATTAATATCAGCCCGCTCCGTGCTGCGCTGAGGTGCGATCGCGCTGCCATTGTGCGACTCCGTTTGCCAGAAAAGTTCGTGCTCAAGTCGCTCCCACTGACCACAGTTAGTGGTGGGGTTATAATTATAAAAAGAACCGACCTGGGCCATGGATCCTAAATGACGACACATACCGAATACCCCCGGCTCCCGCTCGCCTTGAGACGCCATCTTATTTCTCGTAAAGGGTTAATTTAAATCGCTCGTAATTTGGAGGGAATCGGGGGTCGCTCCTCTCACCCCTCGACCGATTCCCGTGAATTTAGCTGGAAACAGGAGAGCCCGTTTTCCCGCTCTCCGACACCAGTGCCGCGAGGAGGGGGATGAGTTTGTATCCCACTCCTGACACCAGTGTTGCGAATTCGCGCCCGCCGGCGTGCGAGCGGCCACGTAACTCGAATCGCGGAACGTCGCCCACCGGACGGACAATTCTGTCGTGACCCTCTCGGACTAACGCCGGGAACTAGTCACGGGTGGGCCATTCGGCCTCACCATGATCGTGCCAATCGGCCCCCCGCGTGGGATAGGGTTGTTCGCCAAATTCGACCTACCTAAGTACCCACACGGAGGGTAGACCGGGCGATCGCACCTCGCCGCAAGTCGACTTCGGACACGGGCCACTTTAAGCGACCCGTTCCATACTATCGGGATAACCGACCGGTGTTATCGTCAACCTCGACGGTTCCGATTAATTATTGGGCGTATTTAGCCCACGACCAACCCTTTACGTGAAGTAAGATGGAGATTCAATTAAAGAAAAGACGAAGCGAAACGGGAAAAACAGTTCAACATAATTCACATTTATTCCGCGGCAAACGGAAAGCACACATATACAATTACAACAATTATGCACCAAAAGCAAATGTAAAAGAAACAACAATTATGCACCAAAAGCAAATGCAACAAAAGAAACACAATGCAGATCTACTACCGACTACGCGAGCACACGGCAACACTTACACAGTTTTACTTTACAGACGGCGCCGACAACACATATACTC
>NC_140962.1:120731696-120746696 GCF_056783735.1 Eptatretus burgeri | reverse complement strand
AATTTGGTTGTTTTTTTGGGGCTTTGAAAATCTAGTTTCAGACAAGCAAGTTGAAGGAGGGAATAAAGGCAACATATATGCTGGGACAGTCGAACAATAGGCAGATGCAATAAGCAAAGTGACAGATAAGAAAGGGCAGAGCTGGAAGGAAAGAAATGTAAAGAACTGCAGGGAAAAGGGATGGGTTGGGGTGGGGTGTGTGTTAAGGAGGGTGAAGGAGATCACGTTTTGCAATGGATCATGACCTCTGGTGAAGTAATGCCAAATTGAAACTGGAGGACTGGCAAGATGGCCTGGAGGTATGAACACTCAACTCTGAGCTGGCTGGCCTGGGTTTAAATATCAGCCCAGCTATAAACCGTCATTAAGGTGTTTAGTGTGCAGGGTGATCCATCAATTGGTGGGCCGTCCCTCATATGGACATTAAACTACATGTCCTGTCTGCCTGCATTAGTAAGTGGAAGTTAAATAATTGCATGGTGTAGTTTGCTGAGTAGGTGAGCTATTGCAAGCACCCTGGCAAATTTTCCAAATTCCTGCTCTGATAAACAAGGGCACTTGGATTAGTGGAACAGCCACATACTCCATACAAAAGAACAAGAAGAACAAGAACAACAAGACAGTTCCAGAAACAAGAGAAAACTAGGACACTCGGTAGAGCACATACCTCCGCCACGTAATGCCTGATCCATGAGAACATATCTGGCCCAATACATTTTTGAAATATCATGCTGTAGAATACTACATCGTTTTTGGCCCAATCTCTCAATGGTGAAGAATCACTTTGAAAATTAAATACTTCTCATATCCAGATCCAGATTCCGATCTTCACCAAAATCAAATAAATTTGTTGTGGTCACACACCCAACCTGTCCACCAAATTTAATCAAAATCGGTCCACAACTTTTTGAGACATCGTGATATACTGTACAATAGTTTAGCCCTATCTCTCAATCGTGAAGAATCACTCAAAAAGTTATCAGATCCAGACACGGATTCGGAACTTCACCCAAATTGAATCAATTCTTCCTCGTCACACACCCATGTCCACGAAGTTTCATCCGAATCTGTCCACAACTTTTTGAGATATCGTGCTATATATCATTTTTGGCTCTATCTCTCAATGTTGAAGAATCGCTTTAAAAATTATAGTAGTCGAAGCCGGATCCAGATATTCACCACAATCTAATCAGTCGTCCTCATCACACACCCAACCTGCCCACCAAATTCCATCCGGGTCCATGTACAACTTTTTGAGATATCCTGTACACAGACAGACAGACAGAGAGGGGTGAAAACCTAACCTTTTACACCTTCGGTGGTGGAGGTAATAAGAACAAAGATGAACAGTCAAAACATGGGCTGTATATATTTTACAAGGAAGGATTACTGAATGAAGGGGTGCATCCAGGTGGAAATGGAAAGGATCTAAGAAATGAAAGAACAGAAAGAGCAAGACCAACAGGGAGTTGAGGAAAACCAGAGGCAACCAACATGTCTGCGATGAGAGAACAGCAGGCCTTATTTTGCATCTCAATGTGAGATGCCAATGATATTGAAAGCTTAGTTTACACAGCATCCACGAAAGAAGGTGAGAAGGGAAGCAACAGACGATAGGAGATTAAAGTACTCCGTTGAGGATAAACTGACACAGACTTTGTAAGCTGTGCAAAGTCAAGATAAACCAAGTATGGATATGGCACAATAAAGGACGTTCAGTCTGTAGTTGGCTTTGGAGGCCTGCATTTTGGTATATGATCTCGCCAGAAGGAGTCGTGGTTGAAGATGCAGTCCAGAGGTTCAAGTGTGTGAACCTCTTAGTAGTTGATCATGCAAAGAGAAATGTAAATTCATTTTACAATTCTTCCAAATAAACATTGAAAATGAGATTTATCTGGTTTGAATGATGTGTTCTAATTGTCAGACAAACATTTGATAATTTTCAGGGTCAGGATAGAATGAAGCAGCTTCTGCTGGCCATGGGTGGGATGTCGCATCACAAAACATAATGTGGAGTCACCTTCAAAGATGAAAAAGAAGGTTTACAGAGCATCGGAGATGTCATTTATTTATATGAGGAAGAAGGCTCGATATAAGATGCGACATTGGAGAAGCTCCAGCCTCGACTGCAAGAAGAGGGGAGAGGATTACAATGAGAAATTCACATGGACAGGGTAAGTAGTGGAAGTCTGTAATCCAGGAAAGAAGATGGCCATGCGTGCTTCAGAAAGAAATTGCGGTAAATAGAAAAGATGCCCGACTGCGTCAAATGCTTGACAGCCCTGACCAGAGATCGAGATCTACAGCCCCCATCCATTGTTGAGAGAGAAGCAGCAGAATATCCAAAGTTGATTGAATGGAATGAAATACAAACTGATGAGCAGAGATCAAAAATTTGAAAAGAGGAAAGATAACACCAGCTACAATGATGGATTCCATAACTTTGCTCATCATTGAAAGTGGGATTACGAAGCTCTAATTGAAAGAATCGAATTATACGACATTCTTGTGTAAACAAACAGATTTTTGGTACTAAAGAACTTTAGTATGGATACATACAAACACGACATAATAGTGACCAAAGCTTTTCGTGCTGCACTCTTCAGGGTAAAAAATTGCATCAAGTCAAGGAGGAAGTGAAGGTGCTTGCTTTATACGCAGGTCTCAATAAGGAAGACACTGATTGGTTCAACCGTAATGACGTCACAGTTAATCTGAACGCCCATTGGTCGGCTCATCATCTTCACCTCGAGCTCCCATTGGCTGGAGCAGAGTTCGTCGATGATTGACGTTTGCAACCACATCTTGGAGAGAGGGGGGTGGCTTTCACCTGAGGTCCATTCACCATTTGTTACTGTACTTCCCTTGATCTTTCCATGCTGAAAGAGACACAGAGATTGTACAAATTCCTTTTGACGACATAATATTGGATCAGTGGTAAGGATGAAGGTTGCTCCCAATATACATAAATTAAACGAGCTCCGACCTCGGCTCAATATCCTGAACATATCTGCATTGTACTGGTCTGCACAGATAGGGTTGGCAACCAGGTGCTGTGCAATGGCAGATGAAGCAGGTACAGTGGCCGATGGTTGCTGGATATTTCTACATGCTCGCACTGGTTGTGTTCTAACACTCACAATCTTTATTCGAATTGCCAAGGGGACGTGTTGCTTGATCCGATCAGCCCATGAGCCAACCAAGGGGCGTTCGGAATAACCGTGACGTCATTACGGTTGAACCAATCGGTGTCTACCTTGTTGAGACTTGCTTATAAAGCACGTGCCTTCACTTCCTCATTCACTTGCTGCGATTTTTTTACCCTCAAGAGTGCAGCACAAAAAGCTTCGGTCACTATTATGTCGTGTTTGTTTGTATCCATATTAAAATTCTTGTGTAAGGGTGTGAAGTTGGATGTTTTGCAAGCTGATGGAAGATGGCTTTATTTGAAATACAGAATGAAAAGATAAAAGGAGGAGCCAGAACAGAAAAGGATTTGAGAACACGGGCACTGATGCTGACTGTGTCTGTCACTGAGGTAGATACGACGATGATGGTCAGAACATTCTCCGCAATATAATGTGAAAACATTACAGTGTCCAGGAGACATTGGGTATAATGAGATATGGTGCAGGCAGAATGGCATGGGTTGTATGCTTTGAAGGAAAACACGTTAAGATATTTTGATTCGTCTCCAACAGAATACAGAGTGAACAATTAATCTGTAATCTGATAAGAGAAAGAGAATGCAAGAGTACAGTGCCTTCAAAAAGTATTCACACGCCTCAACTTTTGTCACATTTTGTTATGTTGGAGCCTGAATTTAAAATGGATTAAATTTTTAAAATTGCCACCGATCTCCGCAAAAAAAACCCAAAAATGACAATGAAAACATGTTTTTAGAAATTCTTCCAAATTACTTGAAAATGAAAAGCTGAAATGTCTTGCGTCAATAAGTATTTGACCCCTTTGCTATGACACTCCAAATTGAGCTCAGGTGCATCCAATTTCCTTTGATCATCCTTGAGATGTTTCATTCAACCTGCCCGCCATTTTGTCAGAATTTCGTCATCACTGTGCACCGCCATTTTGTCGGAATCTCGATGTTCCTCAGCCCTGAGAGCGGGTTTCGCAAATTTGATTGGTCAAGACAGCTTACAATTTTGCCATAATACTGCTAAACTGGAGGTTTTTGGAAGTGCAAAAAAGGCGATTTGTTCAGCAGTGTTCAAAATATGAAATTTAATTGAAGTCCCTCGATCAGGGAATGACAGACACAGACAGAGTGAACCTACTGCTGTCCATTCCTTGCACTTTGCATGTGTGGAAATAAGTCAATACAGATGACTATAACCAATACATATTCGTGCTTATTTTGTATATGTTATAACAATGTTTTTCATGGTTTTTTTTTCATGCTGTGACATCTTCTGAAACAGGTATTTATAAAATCGAAATTTCCAATTAATAAAATAAGGACATTTTAAAATATGTTACATGACTACTCTTACACATACACCTGATCACACAGTCTCACTCATACGTATAGTGATGATGAAAACGATGTTAACCCTCACACGACTCCAGTTGCATGATCTCCCTTCAATATGGAAAGATACTGAACAGCAAGCACACAATGTCTGCACAGTACCAGATGAAGATCACCTACTTACTGGGTCACTTTAAAAATTGTTGGTCACTTCAGTTTTGAATATAGATCAAGGAGTTTTGATTTTAAGCTTAAGCTTATGTTTTCGATAATGTTAACATTCACTCTAAAAATCAAAGAAAACGCTGCTGATAACTTGCTGCTCTGAAACGAGGAACATTTTGAGACTTAGAAATTTCGAATTCTGGGGCTTTATTATTGTCGTGAGGGGATAATGAAGCAAAATATAGAGATTGCACAATCTTAACGACATATTAGCAAAAGGCAAGATACAATATGGAAACAAGTTCACATGTGGATAAACGCACCAGGTCTTGTTCCCCTCTTGGAATGAAGTATCTCTTCACAGCTTCTCTGTGGCATTGTCTCTGAAGAATTATTGATCGAGACAGTTGGATTGAAGAAAACAGAATGCTTTTCTTTTTTTGAAAAATCCTTCTGGCAGATGGCTCGTTGACGCTGCCTGAAGTGGGGGAGGGGGATATTACAGAAAAAAAGAAGACAAAAGGAACTGAAGCATAGGCCAAAACCACTAATAGAACAAAAGCCTGAAAACGAAAAAAAAAAAAATTAGAAATTGAGATGTTACACATTATTGGACTAACTGTGAAGCAGTGCATTGGATAATGTGACATGAACATTTATATAGTTATTAAATGACACGTGAACCCGTTGGGTTCCCGTTGTGACAGTGGTTGATAAAAAAAAGATAGCTCCAGCGAACTATACTGCTGAGGTTGTTTGCATTGATCAAATTCTCCCGAAGAGTACTTGACTGAATCGGGAATTGATATTTTAGTTATTTTTTCGTTGCCCGATTTTAAGAAAACTTGACACTGCACATCACAAGAGAATGGTGAGTAAGGTAGGCTGAAAATTTTTGCGATATCGTGTACTGTTTTGGCTCTATTTCGGGAACATACATTCATACATATATACAAAATGAGAGTTTTAGTAATATATAGATAATTTGACATGGAAGAAATTGTTTATTATAAATGACTCTGTGATGTTTGTTGAAGTGAGTTAATGCCAACAGAAGAGTATTTAAGAGTAAAAAGGTACCAAGTATCAATGCTGTAGTTAGACTTTAGTCTGTGTGGAAAGATCGTGAGAGTTTGGGAAATCTCTCATTACTTCTGGATATTGCACCATCTCGTGTTTACGAGAAATTTCAAGTGGGTTCTGGTTATGGAACCATGTAGTAATTTTGAGTAGTTTGGAAAGAGAGTGGCTTTCACAAATGTTCTTGTACCAAATATATATCCTTACTATAATTCACGGACCGGTGTTTGTTTGTCGCACTACTCCTACAGTTCTGGGTTAATTGCATCCAGACTTGCGACATCGGATCAGCATGACCCGAATTAATGTATAGGGAGGATTTTATCTTTGCCGGTGGTCTTGGGGGGAGGGGGGGAGGGGTGGGACGCAAATTCTCAATGTAAATGTGTATCATGCAGCGCCGCCTCCAGGTGGAGGAGGGTATTTATTACAAGTGTCCACCATTTACAGTGCAGTATTCCTGTCCCCGTGTCTTCCAGTACAGTGAGGTGTTTTGAATTATAAGCAGAGGGTATGTTTTTGCATGATGCACATAACTCGGGGAGGGGGGGGTGCATATACAGAGCTGTGAGTTGCCTATACACCACCCAAATAAAGGTGTGCGTCAGAAGAATGTGTGCATGCTTGGAACAAAATCGCCCGTAGGGTGGGTATTCTGCTTGTAAATAGTAAAGCAGAAAAAACTGCATGTAGGACCACGCAGGTGCACTTTGTGCACCACTTATGCCTAACCCTTCATTAAACACCAATTTGGATTACACCTGCCTGCAGGTTGGACAGTGAGCAATCTAAGAACCTCAGGGTTTGTGACATTATTAGTTTTAGATTCCATGTAAGGCTAAAATAAAATGTTGTTGGGCTGAGAGGAGAGCCCAGAGGTTTCAATTTCTGAACTGTTATATAAACTTATATCCCAGTGCTTCACATGCAGAGCATTGCAGCAAGGAGTGTGCTGTCCCCATCAGATGGGAGATTAAGCCAGGGTCCCATCTGCCAGCATTCCCTCATGGACAGTAAATATATCACCCTGCCTTTTATAAGAGTCAGTGATTGTGTACCGGCACTGGCTGTGCTACAACGAAACTCTCCCTCAGCACCTAAAGTACTGGCAGCTTCCTGAGCTATGACATTACGTTGAAGGACGAAAGCAAAATAGTCATGTTCAATGGACTCAACTTGTCTGACTAAGGCCTCAGTCACATTTGCTCTACGGCAAGGATAAGGCGGCTGTACACCCTCTGAATTGACAGAAACGTGCGGCGGCCGCAAGGAAACTGAGGTGGCCTCAGGGTGGCCCTACGCCGTTTGGCTATATTTTACAGGCCGTAGGGTCGCCGTGGAATGAAATCGCGGAGTTATAACTTTTTTTCATTTCTACGCTCGACGCAGCAATTAGACAAGCCAAGCTATGACGTAGATGTGTTCCATGTCGACCGTACATAGGGTGTGCGGTGGGCTTGCATTTTCCATGCGGCTACCGTAAGCTCTTCTCAATGAAAAATGAATTTTCCCAATCCCCAAAAAATTACGGCGGCCACACTATCTACACGGTCGCCGTACGGTGGCCTTGCGGTCAGTGTGACTACCTGTGGGCAACGCAAGGTCGACGCACGGTTCCCCTACGCCCGCCGTGCACCTACGTACAGCCTCCGTGGCAGTCTGCATCGACCGTGCGTCCACGGTGCGCTACCGCTAGAGATCGGAGTATAGTTGTTTGCCTATACACAGTGGTGCCCCCAGAATCTGAATTTAGTTCGTTCCTGGAGGCTGTTCGGATTGCAAAAAGTTCGGATTCAAAAAATATTTTCCCAATAAGAAATAATGCAAAGTGAATTAATCCGTTCGTGGACCCAAAGAAAACCCACTTTCAAAACACTTTAAATTGAAATTCCCCATGTTTAAGGTAAAACAGGATGAGTAAATGACCTTCAGTGGCAGTGTATTGTATGTAAACTGGTACAATCACCACATCCAAAGGCCCACACAGGCTCGAGCTCCGGCCTGGGTTTCCATCGCTCGCGCACTCTGCGAGAGCGCTGCCCCCAGGGCAGCTCATCAAACATGATGCCCGCAGAACCACAATCACTTTCATCAAACGCATCGGGCTGACATAATCATGGATATTAAAAATTACAACCGGTTTTGCTGTGAAATTCAATCCTTGCCCGACAGTCCGTCACACCACGTGATCGGATTGCTTTTTTGTTAATAATTAAAACACAAGATGATTAAAAAAAAAAGATGAAGGTGAAAACACAAGGTAAGGCCGAAGTCACATTTGGCTCGGCGCCCGGAGGGTCTACAAAATGTACAGACACTCGCAATTATAAAGCGGCCGCAGTATTTCCACGGTCACACAATGTAGCAGTCACATATGTTTTTATTTTTCGGGTAGCCGCACGGAGTGTTTATACATTGTGGAGACCGAAAACGTGGGGGTGCCGTAATTTTTTTGGGGTTGGGAAAATTCATTTTTCATTAAGAAGAGCTTATGGCAGCTGCACGGAAAACGCAAGCCCGACATACGGTCGACGTGGAACACACCTACGTCATAGCTTGGCTTTGTCGAATTGCTACGGCGAGCGTAGAAATGAAAAAAGTTATAACTCCGCAGTTATAATTCAACGGCACCCCTACGGCCTGTAAAATATAGCTAAACGGCGTAGGGCCACCCTAAGGCCACCTCAGTCTCTCTGTGGCCGCCGCACGTTTCTGTCAATTCAAAGGCCGTACGGCCGCCTTATCCTCGCCGTAGAGCAAATGTGACTGAGTACTTCCACCGATGAACTGAATGAACAAAGCACGAAGATGCGGGTCGAAAAGGTGGGGGAGACACGTGAACAAACATGAACGCAACGTTTTGTTCGGTTTTTAGCTCGCCTGTTCGAACAACAGAGTTTTTTTTTTTTTTTTTTTTTTTTTTTGTATACCTTGGTCGAGGCTCGTATGAGAGCAAACACACAACTCACAGCAAGGAGGCATGAGACAAGAGGGGCGGGAGTGGAAGGGACAAAACATTGGGGAACAGACACAGGTGAACTGTGGAAGGGAGAGGGATGGGGATGGGACGGGGAACATGGCGAGGGGAAGAGGGACATTAAAGGGACTTTCAGGAAGGAAAGCAGGAGAATTGAAGGAAGTGGGCTTGGGTGGATTATCGGGGGTAGAAAAGATCGAGGATTTGGATGGGGGAAGATAAGAGGTGGTGGTGAACAGCTGTTTTGAAAGCCTGGAGGGAAGAATGGGAAAGAATAGAGTGAGGAAGTTTATTCCAAAGGCGGGAAAAAAGAGGAATGAAAGAGTGAAGATGAGCAGTGATTCGTGATTTTGGTAGTTTTACCAGAAGGGGGTTGTTGGCGGACCTTGAGCGCCCTGTGGAAATGTGGTTGGGACAAATCGCAGAGAGAGCAGGGGGGCAAGGCTGGAGAGGAGTCGGTAGAAGACAGAAAGACCACCGACCAACCTGCGGTGATTGAGTGAGAGGCCCAAAGACTCAGCTTCATTGCGGGAGATGCCAATGATCTTAAAAGCCCTGGTTTCGACAGCGTGAAGTCGAGAAAGGTGGGAGGCAGGAGCACCAGCCCAGAGGGGAGAGCAGTACTCCATCAGGCTACGGACAAAAGCTTTGTAAGTGGTCAGGAGCTCAAGAGGGCCGAGGAAGGACTTTGCACGACGGAGGATTCCCAGTCGGCGACTGGCTTTTGAGGCAAGGTTGGAAATGTGACTTTCCCAGGAAAGGTCATGGCAGATAGTGAGACCCAGAAGCTTGAAAGAAAAGACTTCTTCCAGAGGATTGTTGAGAAAGTGGATGGGGGGTTTTGTAAACGGTCCTTTCGAAGAGACATAGTGAGAGTGTGAGATTTGTCTGGATTGAAAGACATGTTCCACGTGTTGGACCAGTTTGTGATTTTATCCAGATCTGCAGTGAGCGAAGAAGCTGCTGCTTGCCGGTCTGAGGGATGACAGATGGTACGGCAGAGGGTGGAGTCATCGGCAAAGAGAAATAGAGGATTTTCCAGAGAGTCCGAGAGATCATTGATGAAAACCAGAAAAAGAACAGGGCCCAGAACGCTACCTTGAGGAACTCCAGCCTGCACAGGAAGAGGGGATGAAAGAACTCCATTTAGGGCCACACGTTGACTGCGACAGGAGAGGAAGTCTGCGAGCCATGAGTGGAGATGGCCTTGAATACCATGGGAAGAGAGTTTGGTGAGTAGGGCAGGGTGCCAGACTGTGTCAAAAGCACGTGATATGTCCAGGGATACGGCTCGGATTTCCTGTCTGGCATTGAGGACCTCCATCCATTGATGGGAGAGCAGTAGCAGCATATCTAGGGTAGAGTGACCTGGTCTGAAACCAAATTGATGATTGGAAATCAAGCCATTGGAGAAGAGGAAGGATTTCATGTCTGAAGCGATGATGGATTCCATAACCTTGCTGATGATTGGGAGAAGGCTGATTGGTCTATAGTTACAGGGATCTGTTTTTGCACCTTTTTATGCAGGGCAGTGATGTTAGCAGATTTCCAAGCAGATGGCAGATGACTTTGGGAAAATGAGAGGGTGAATAGAACAGAGAGAGGGTGAGCAAGAGCAGAAGAGCAGGCTTTGAGGACACGTGGGCTGATGCCGTCTGGACCGGTTGCAGAATCTGACTCGAGGTTTGAAAGCAAGCTCTCCACCTTGTCAGGAGAAAAGGATACAGAGTCCAGGGACAGTTGGGTGCGACTGGGTAAAGTGGGTAGAGATAGTGATGGGTTTGGGACACAAGATTTAGCTGCAAACACCGAGTTTAGACATTCAGCTTTATCACGTGTGGAATCAGCAGTGCGGCCATTTGAGGTAAGGGAGGGGATGGAGGGGGAACATACACCAGAAACAGATTTGATTAAACGCCACCAGGATTTTGAGGAGGGAGAGAGGTTTGAGAGTTCAGACTTGAGATGAGAAAGATGTTGTTTTCTGGCTCTCCTGAGGGTAGCTACACACTTGTTCCGAGCTTTGTGGAAAGAACTGAGATTGCCCTCAGTTGGGTTTGCTTTCCATGAGGCAAAGGCAAGTTGTTTCAGGACAACTGCCTCGCCACAAGCTTCAGTAAACCAAGGGCGGGAGGAAGGGTAAGACAACTGAACACGAGAGGGGATAAATCTGTGCATGAGGGAGAGCAAGTTTCTTTGAAAGAATTCCCAGGATGAGTTGATGTTTGAGAAAGTAGTGATAGGAGACCAGTCTGTAAGTTTGATGGCTGCTCGGAGACCCTGCCAGTCGGCTTGAGTGAAATTCCAGACTCGACGGCGGTGAGGTGGTTCTCTGATAACAGCCAGAGAGATGTCCACTTTAACAAGGACGTGGTCAGAAGAACCAATTGGAGCGAAGGAAGAGCAGCAGATATTGTCAGGGAAATTTGTCAAAATAAGATCCAGAAGAGATGGAGTACCATTGGTTGAGATCCGGGTCGGGAAGTTGACCGATTGAGTCAGTCCCAATGAGTCACAGAAAGCTTTTGCTGATGTCCCATGGCAGGTGAGAGAGGTACCCACACCTAGCCAACTGGCGTGATGACAATTGAAGTCGCCACATAAGAGGAAGAGAGAGTTTGGATGAGAAGATAGAAGATGGTCCATGTTTTCGGAGAGTGAGGTGTAGATGGAGTCATCACTGTTCGGTGGACGGTACAGTACACATATAAACATGAGGTGGGAGTGGAGGGGAAGCCGAAGCCAGAGGTATTCCTGGGGGTGTGGGGGAGTGAGAGCAGTGCAGGGAGAGTGAGGAAAAGAGTCTTTGATGAAGAGAGCAACACCTCCACCAGGACGAGGCTCAGGTCTGTCATACCGTAAGAGGGAGTAACCAGGGAGAGATACTTGGGAGTCAGACACGTCTTGGGAGAGGAAAGTTTCTGTTAGGCAGATAATGTCTGGTTTGACAGTGGCAACCTGCATGGAAAGATCTGAAAGGTTTGAGCGAAGGCCCCGGATATTTGAGGTCCACACTTTTAATGAAGAGGTAGGGGAGGAGGCTTGGGGTGGAGGGGGTTGAGGGGGGGGGGGAGGGTAGGACGATGGACGAGGGGGGGAGGTAAGGAGGGTTGCTGAAGGAGTGTGGGGTATTGCAGAATAGCGAGGGGAGGGGGCCGAATGAGGAGGAGAAAAGGCTCTGTGGTGCTGGGAGAGAGGGGGGACAAGAGACAAGGAAGATGGCAGTTGAGTATTTGAGGAGGTGCAGTGAAGAGATGGAGGTGAGAGGGCAGTGGAAGGAGGCAGGTTGGTGGATGAGAGTGGGGGCAACTTAGAGAAGGAAGAGAGAGGGGGATGAAAGGAGGGAGAAAGGTGAGGGGGGAATTTTTGAAAGAGGTGAGAGGGAGGCTTGGAGGGAGAAGAGTGGGATGGTTGCTTTGAGAGTGAGAGTGAGGGGTGAGGGGGGTGAGTTGGCACTGAAGTTGGAAAAAAAGAATGGTTGATGGAAAGCGAGCATCCATGGCAAACTGTGGTTTTTAAAAGTTTTAGGTCAGAGATGCGATTTAACACAATTCTTGATGGATGCAATGAAGGCGAATTCAGAGCATGGAGAGAAGAAGCGCTGTAATAGTTGGATTTTTTAGGCAAGGAATGAAGGAGAGGTCGAAATGAGAGCAGTCTGTTAAAATAGCAGAAGAGTAGTGCATTGTGAAACAGTAAAGAGTACCACATGTGTGAGAGAGGAAGATGAAGCATTATAAGATCGTTTTTGTTGTTAATATTAATGTATGAGAGAGTTCAACAGATTAGGTCATGGAAGTGTAAAAAAAAAAAAAAAAAAAAAAAATCGAGGAAGACGAGGAGGAAGTTAAGAGGAAGAAGAAGTAGCAGAATCGGGAGAAGGTGAGCGTGTTGTTGTTGTTGTTGTTGGGTATTTTTTTTTTTTTTTTTTGAGATAAGAAAGAGATTAGTTGGGAGAATGGGGGATGTTTGGAAAGTGGGGAGGATGAAAATTGAAGGTAATGGGGAGGATAGAAATTGAAGGTAATGGGGAGGATAGAAATTGAAGGTAATGGGGAGAAAATACAAACAAACAAACAAAAAAAAACGATCGAACACCAAGTGGAACCGGTAGGCCTCAAGCCTAGGACTAGGCCTCAAACACCAGGTAAGAACGTCGACATAAATGCTCACAAAATAGCACGATTTTTGAAACAAAACCGAACTAGGAACACACATTAACATGTAGGTGAGAAAATTAAACAGTTAAAACGGGACAAATAACAACCGGAACTTAACTTTGAGAATGTCAGCAGGGAGCCCCGAAGGAGACCTCTTGCCGCTCAAAACCGGAACCGGAAGTGCTATAGCGATACCCCCGGCGTGAGCGTCAGCGTGAAAATGTTAAATTTTTTGATGCACAGAAAAACTCCTCGACGGATTTCGACGAAACTTGGTGGGGTGGGGGGGGGTAGGTATGGTCCAAGGATCATGCCATAAGATTTTGGACTTGGTCCCCCCCCCCAAAAAAAAATTGTCAGAGAAAATTTTTTTTTTTTGCATTTCTACATGTTTTAAGTGATTTCCAACCCCCCCCAAAAAAAAAATTGTTAGAGAAAAAAAAATTGCAACTTTTTTTAAAACAATTTAGATTTCTTTTTTTTTGCATTTCTACATGTTTTAAGTGATTTCCAACTCCCCCCCCCCCCACAAAAAAAAATGTTGGAGAAAAGAACTATAACTCTGTCAGCACTGTTGACATCATATTTAACGAGTTCATGCCCGTAAAATAAAATAAGAAGAAGAAGAAGAAGAAGAAGAATAAATAAATAAACCACACAGGCCGTTTCTTCACTCTCGCGTGCCCGTACGTGCGTGACCCGGAAGTTCGATATTATTCGCAGTTACCATTATTCGCAATTTATTTTTAATACCCAATTATTCAATTATCGCCAACGTATTTTACCTTTTCGCAATGTCGTGGCAAGGAAAAACAAAAAGAGAAGAGAAGAGAGAAAAAATTTACTTCCTGGTTCGGAGCATACCAGCACTCTGATGTTCCCGAAATTTTATTTATACACCGTCTAATATGAAAACGATCATAACTTGGGCCATTGTGTTTATCTATAAATGCGCATAAGAAATCGAGAAATTATTAGAATACACAAAGTCATCATTATCCGGAAGCCCGTACGTTGTAACCTGTAATGGGGAACGCGGCTGTGCTTCCCTTCCCCATCGGCCACACCCACGCAACAACGTGTCTTGCCATTGGTTTGTTAAATAAATGGCCATAACTTGGTAACCACTTGTCCGATTAATATCAAACCTTGAAAAGGCACATCCTCAGGTCCCCAGCAATATACCTGGCAAGTTTCAATTAGATCGGACCAGTGGTTGTCGAGAAACAGCGGTCACACACACACACACACACACACAGACACACACACACAGACATTGCTGGAATTATAGATAGATGAAGAAGATACAAGGTTCACTTGAGTGACCCAGCAGTGTTGGCGGCGGAGGTTTTGCACTCTCCCGAGTGCTCCCCCTCGAGTTTCCTTTCTAATGTTTTTATCTACCACACTATTTTTTATACGCTCGATGTATGTGTATATATATATATATATATATATATATATATATATATATATATATATATATATATATATATATATATATATATATATATATATATATATATATATATATATACACACACATACATATACAGTGGGGAGAACAAGTATTTGATACACTACCGATTTTGCAGGTTTTCCCACTTACAAAGCACGAAGAGGTCTGTAATTTTTATTATAGGTACACTTCAACTGTGAAAGACGGAATCTAAAAGAAATATCCTGAAAATCACATTGAATGATTTTAAAATAATTAATTTGAATTTTATTGCATGAAATAAGTATTTGATCACCGACCAACCAGAAAGAATTCCGGCTCTCACAGACCTGTTAGTTTTGTCTTTAAGAAGCCCTCCCATTCTCCACTCATTACCTGTATTAACTGCACCTCTTTGAACTCGTTATCTGCATAAAAGACAGCTGTCCACACTCAATCAATCACACTCCAACCTCTCCACAATGGGCAAGACCAAAGAACTGTCAAAGGACATCAACAACAAAATTGTCGACTTGCACAAGGCTGGGATGGGCAACAGGACAATCGGCAAGCAACTTGGTGAGAAGGCAACAACTGTTGGCGCAATTATTAGAAAATGGAAGAAGTTCAAGATAACAGTCAATCTCCCTCGGTCTGGGGCTCCATGCAAGATCTCACCTCGTGGAGCCTC
>NC_140962.1:120703363-120731196 GCF_056783735.1 Eptatretus burgeri | reverse complement strand
ATTTTGTCCAGCAGTTCAGGAGTCCATATAAGTCAAACAAACATACAAACATTTCTCAAATTGTTATATGACAAGCAAAGAACCAGTTCTTACGGATGGGTTAATTCCCACACTCTTATGATGTCTCTGGTATATTATATTTTGACATAAGACCAGTTTCCACGAGGAAATTACAATACACACTTACATGGAGAAAATTGGGGTCCTCCAACGCACCACCCTGAACCCTTGGAATTATGTTTTTCTTCCCGAAGCATCCCACAAGTACAAACACCAGTTTTCAACTCATTTCTTCCAGCGATTCAGTTATCATAATGTTCTCACTTCTGGGAGCATGGATTTCTCACATCAAAGGCAGGTCAGTGGTGTCTCTGTTTTCTGCCATTTATTTTCTCCCGTCAATTTTCCAATATTGCTCCCTCTGCTTTTTGTCCTTTGACCCTCCATATTTACTCCCAGATGCATGCATTCTTCCAGTAAACCTCTCCTAGTTAAACTACTATAATCCAGGCTGTCTGCACACATCAGCTCTTTTATTCCTTGCTCCTCATGTCTATGTCACCATTTCCAGAGGCTGTTCTGTCTTGCTCTTCCCTCCAAAACTTCAATGAAGCAATGCACAGTCATACCTTGTCATCCGCAATTATGACCTATGATCTTTATTACCCCCATTATAACCTTTCATAATCCAACAATCTTGCTTGCTTGTTTCAGTGTTTCCTCCCTCTCCTCTTTTCCTGTTTATTCAATACCTTGATGCTTGTGTCACTGTCAGTTCTACCTTGCTCTTCCACGAGCCTCACTCCTGCTAAAAAAAATTAATCAATATCATAAAGAAGATTTTAACCGGGAATCCCAGCATCACAAATCACAGATTCAGATGAAAATGTGAAAAGGTCAAATGAAATGTGTTGTTCATGTTCGATTAAACATACAATGATGAGCATAGTCAAGTTTGGCTTATCAAGAGTACAAGGATGCCTGACGAAGCATTGAAAAATTATTTCTTTGATCGATTATGAGCTTGAAAGGCTCTGTTTTTCAATGCCACTATACTCAAAAGTGAGAGGGCCCGAGATCCCTCATTACTTACATCCCAATACTTTCAAAACACTTGTGTGATCAACCACCTTAAATTATCATCCTACTATTAATTTGCAATTGGTCACAAGCTTTGACACCAATACAAATTTTTATGATGGGCCCGAGGCATCAAAAAGCTACATATAATCGAACAAACAGTTTCAAATGGAGCACCTCGTTGCCATGAGATCATTTAAATTGCAGCTGCGGCAATAAATGTGAATTGTTGCTCCCAGCTTGCCGGCTCGATGAAAGAAGATACCACCTGCATTTTTGCCGCAACCATCCCTATCCCGTTTAGAATCCCATGCGGGCACAGGCAACTTGCTAGTCATTATAAACACAAGATGAACTAGAATGGCACTCGGTAGAGCGCATACCTCTTCCAGACTGAACAGTTCATGTTTTGGATCCCACTGATGGGCTGGATCCTCCACACCTGAATCAAAATCTAACAGGCTTGTTCTTGTTACCCACCCAACTCATCCACCAAGTTTTGTCATAATCCATCCACAATGTTTTGAAATATCACGCTATATATAGTTTTTGGGCGTATCTATCAATGGTAAAGAATCACAAAGAAAATTTTCATATCCGGATCCAGATCTTCAACGGAATCAAAATCAATTTGTCCATGTCACATACCCAACCTGTACACCAACAGAGAGACAGACAAACAGAGGTGAAAACATAAACTCATCCTGCAATGTTTAAAAAAAAAAAATTCAGCGCAAGCGATGAATGAAATGGGGCAACCAACCAGGGGTAAATGTTATAAAGACATGCACAAGGGAAAAGGTATAATCATCGAGAAATGCACGCAAAACACACAAACCTTTCCTTTCTGCGCATATCAACCTTTTGGAGGGACTTGAGGATCACAGGAGAAACATCTCCAAGCAGTGGCTTGTCCTGATTCAAAACAACTTGGTCGTGGAATGCCATCACTTCATGTCGTGGAAGTAGACGAGGAGAGGAAGGAGGACGAAAACACTCAACCTTAGGATAAAGGATAGGAAATGGTCAATATTAACAGACTGGTTATATGTGCAATGTTGAGTTTCAAAATAGTGCAGTATGACCTGTGTAAAGCTTTTACAAGTAAACACTTGAAGAAAGAAGTCCAGAGGTTGAATAAATGTGCAAATAGTAATCTGTAATTCTGAATGCCACTGTGCACACGTTATAACAGCTCAACCAAAGAAAATAGAATAATGTTTCGCATTCTACGCATGGCGATCGCTACTTAAAAGTGTGGTGGGGTGAAGGGGGGGGGGGATTGCAAGTGCAAATCGCAAAGCCAATTTTGATGAACTGGGCAAGTCCTGCCTTGCAAAATGTTGATTCTGGATGCTCTTTGCTGAGGTGCATTCTGGATATTTAATCCAAACACCCTTGCCACATTTCTTTGAAATAATTTAACTAATAAAAGGGGGAACTTTTCATTTTAAGCTCCTTCTTAATACCAAAGTTTATTATTGCACGAAAAAATGAACAGATGTCAACATGCATTTCATACTTTTACTTTTTATCTTAATTCTTCAAGATCTACAAACTGACAGGAGGCTCACCCTTTCCGATTCCCCATTTCTTCATTTTTCTTTCCCTCTTCCTCACACTCTGTAGCTACTGCTAACACAATGAATCTATTTGGGAGAAGTTGTCACAAGAGGATCGAATAAAACTGAAAATGACGGCCCTGAGAGCATTTGCTCGAGTACCACGATAGCATTGTTTAAAATGGAGACCACCCTGTTGTTAAGCGGTTCCAAGTGCTTGTTTGAGCGTTTTGAATCAAGTAAGCCGGTTGGCGAACGATAGCAAGCTGCTTGTTAACGGAACACACTCGTGGTGTTGAAATAGCGCAGACATGATGGGTCAAGTGGTCTCCTCCTGCCTCGGATTTCCTTGTTAAATAGATCTAAATCTAAACGTTAATAAACTTCTGCATTAATCCCTTCCAGCGTGTATCATTTATCAAGTTGGTCTGAAAGGATAAACACCAGCAGGCTTTTGACAGGGGATTAGGATTATCCTGCAGTCCGAACTGATGATACCTGGGGTCCAGATATGGACTGCGATCCGCCTTTTGGGGACCCTTGACACTCTATGCAACAATGACTAAATAAGTTTCTCGTCAATTTAGTTGGACATTTATTGTTTTTATTTTTTGGAAATTATGCTACAAGCCCTTCAAAAGGCTATTGGAAGGTAGCATCATAGCTGAGCCAAAATAGGTGAAACAGCATCATGTTTGAATACACAAACAACTGCCGAGCAGCAGTGTTTAATTAATCAATATGTTATGTCACCAAAGCATCATTTGGCAATTCAGTTATTTTGTTCTCCAAACAGTTTTGAATCTGAACGAAGCTATGAAGGTAATAGAAGAATAACTTAAAATATTCTCAAATCCAGAACTGAATCTTCACCAAAAATCAAATCAATTCGTCCTCGTCACACAGCCAAGCTGTCCACCAGATTTCATCCGAATTAGTCCATATTCTTTTGAGATACTGTGCTAAACTGTATTTTATTTTGGCCCTATCTCTCAATGGTGAGGAATTACTTTAAAACTTCTCGTATCCAGATTCGGATCTTGACAAAAATTGAATTCATCCTCATCACACACCCAACGTGTCTTCCAAGTTTCGTCCGAATCTGTCCACAACTTTTTTGAGATATCGTACTATGTATCATTTTTGGCCCTATCTCTCAATGGTGAAGAATCACGGAAGAAAATTACAGGATCCTGATCTGGATCTCGATCTTCACCAAAATCTAATAAATTCTTTCTCGTCACACAACCAACCTGACCTGTGCACCAACTTTCGTCTGGATCCGTTCATAACTTTTTGAGATATCCTGCTCACAGAGTCAGACAGGGGCAGAGGTATTTATCTGAGCTATACAACCACAATGTATTATGTATGCAGTACACATGTTTTTGCTTCATATACGTAACCCGGGTTATTTTTTCTATTTTTGGGAGCGATCGAGGCAGCGGTCTGTTGCCTATACACTGCCCAAATAAAGAGATGTGTCAGAAGAATGTGCTGCCCGTTTGGAATAAGATCGCCCATCGGGCGGGTACTCTGCTAGTTCTCGTACATTCAATGACACGTTGATACAAGTAATTATAGTGTGCTGGCTGGCTATGATTTACAAGTGTTGAAGAATCTGCAACAACCAATGGAGTGAATATTTGAACAAACGTGGTCTATAATGTCTTTTTACAGGAAGAGGAAAGGAAAGTTTGAATTGGCTTTCTTTAAGTATTGTGGCACACAGATAAATAAAGGAAATAAATAAATATATTAATAGGGGACAAACCTCTCTGTTGGCTTTTGCAAGAGATACATGTAAGAGGAAAGGAGGTGAGGTTGGAGCTGGGTTTAACTTTTCATGAAGCTGATGAACAGAAGTGGTCCCAGCAATTGGAGAATGTGGATCAGCAGATGAAAACTGCAGGTAAGGTTTGTATGGGGCAGTGCGTTGTGGATTCACCCCAGGAAGGTTTCTATCTTCTCTTGTTACACCTTCACAAGACATGGGTATGGGCCACGCAGGTGCATCAATCTGGGTGAAAGTCCCACCCCGATTCATCTTCATATTGGAGCCAATATCAGGAGATGAATATTTGTGGTGAGCAGTAAGAGACAAACTTTGTCGTGCAGGTTCATGTGAGCTTTTGGAATAATTAGATGCCACGTTGAGATATGAAGGAGCCCCAGCATGGGAGACAGATCTGGACAAAAGAGAGTGCTTCATCTCCTTGTTGGATAGCCAGGCTGGAAATGGAGGACCTGCAAAAATAAACAAAAGCAATCCTGTGAAAATGATCTCCAATCTGATCTTTTCAATAATAGTGATGTTGGGCTGGGGAGGGTGGGGTAGTGTGATAAGTACAAAAAACGATGTGAACATTTTTTGTTGTAATAACTGGATTGCTGTGCATAATCACTGGATTGCTCAAAATGCAGTGACTCACTTTAAAAGCAACGAGTTTAATAAATAATTGGGATGTTAGCACAAGACGAGAACATAAATATAGCAGAGAGAAACCTGATCGGCATGCTCAACCTGATGGAGACAGTTACAATGGCTACACTTAGTCTATTGTATGCAGGCAGACTTGGGCAAGGACACATGACAAACAGGTGAATGGACAGTTTGGTGTAGGTGTGCGTGCTGTTCCCTGTTGTGAAGCATTGGGAGATGCGACTCAGGTTGGTCTCGCAGGTTGACAGACACCAATAAAATTTTGCAGTGGACTTTGCCCTTCAGATCTTTCTCGCGTCGCAGACCCTTCTCCACTGGTACGCATGTCTCTTTTGGCATTCCTGGCGTCTCTTACTAGCGTCTCCCTCCATCTGCTGCATCTTTCTGCGTTTGCAAAGTCCACTGCATCTGCTCAGCATACAAGCACAGCTGTCTTTTATAGCCAACCCAACACCTACACCGGACCCTCCACGAGGTGGTCTCAACACCCGCCCAAGTGTCACCGAGACGCTCCCACCGCACTGAAGTAGCACAAGTGGACACACCATCTCACCAAAGAGGGTGTGGGGCTTCACGGCTAGCACATGTGAACATGCCATGTTGAAGTGCAGTTGTATAATGTGAAAGGACAATGGGGATGATTTCAGAGTTAACACAGAAGAACCAACCAGGAACCATAAAGCAACCAAGAAAAGCTACACAAGATAAGGCCTTTACCGTTACAAACCTTACCCAAATTCCTCTACAGCTGCAGACAGTCACAAGAGGTACATACATGAGAATCCCAATGCACCCCCTCCCCCGCCCCTGCTCAATCCGATGAACCAGTTTCATCGCTTATTGGTGAGTCCTGAGCGATAGTGTAGCGAGAAACGCGCACCCCGAGGCTCCCAAGCATGCAGCACGTGCAATGTCAAATGCAATAATCATACACTACCAGTCAAAAGTTTTAGAACACCCCCATTTTTCCAGTTTTTACTGAAATTTAAGCAGTTCAAGTCCAGTGAATAACCTGAAATGGTACAAAACTAAGTGGTAAACTGCCAGAGGTTTATAAAAAAGTTTAGGTTCCCAAAAACTGAAAAATAATGTAAATTTCAGAGTTGTTAAAAAAGGCCCTTTTCAGGGAACAAGTAATGGGTTAGCAACTGCAGCTGTTCTGCAGCAATGGAAGTATATTAAGCCTTGAAAGTTGATGCAAACAATTCCTACAGGTGTCCCAACTTTTGTTGATTAGTTGCAAACCCTCTGGATAAAAGCAGTGTTGGAACAGACTGTGTTGCTGCACCCTCTGAAGCATTATTTGGACAATATTGCACTGCAGGAAGTAGTATATTGCTGTTATAATGGCGAGAAAGACAATTAACAAAGGAAGACAGACAGACCATTATAACCCTTAAAGGTGTAGGTCTTTCTTTTCGAGAAATTGCAAAGGAAGCCAAGGTGTCAGTGAGTACAGTTTCCTGCACCATCAAAAGGCACGTGGAAACGAGGAAACTCTGACAGGAAGAGGACTGGCAGACCCAAAGCCACAACACAATCAGAAGACAAGTTTCTGAGAGTCAACAGCTTCCGTGATGGGCGGCTCACAGGACAGCAGCTTCAAGCACAGCTTAACACTGGTCGAAGTAAGGAAGTCTCAGTTTCAACTGTGAAGAGAAGACTTCGAGCTGCAGTTTGACAGGTCGAGTGGCAGTAAGAAAGCCATTGCTAAGATGGCAAAATAAGAAAAAGAGGCTTGCCTGGTCGATGAAGCACCGCCAGTGGACTACTGAAAACTGGAAGAAGGTCTTGTGGACCGATGAATCAAAATTTGAAATCTTCAGTTCATCACGCAGGGTTTTTTATGCCGTTGAGTAGGTGAAAGGATAGTTCCTCAGTTTGTGACACCAACTGTCAAACATGGAGGAGTAAGCGTGATGATCTGGGGCTCTTTTGCTGGATCCAGAGTCGGCAACTTGCACAGAGTGACTGGCACCCTGAACCAAAAGGGCTACCATAGCATTTTGCCGCATGATGCAATACCCTCTAGTCTACGCCTAGTTGGTCAGGGGTTCATCCAACAGCAAGTTAATGACCCAAAACATACCTCCAGTCTATGTCAGAACTACCTTAGAAGAAAAGAACAATACGGTAGTCTTCACATCATGGAATGGCGAGCACAGTCTCCAGACTTAAACCCCATCGAGCTGGTTTGGGATGAACTGGACAGAAGGGTGAAAGCAAAGCAACCTACAAGTGCAACACATTTGTGGGAACTTCTACAACAGTGTTGGGAAAAACTTTCCGAACAATATTTGATTTCCATTGTTGAAAGAATGCCACAAGTATGTTCGGCTGTAATATCTGCATAAGGTGGCTACTTTGACGAGTCAAAAATTTGGATTAAATTTTGTTCAACAAAATGATTCCATGATTTCTTTTTTATCTGCAACTGTTTATTTGTTCTATGCTTTAATTTCAGAGTACATTGAAACATCAAACTGCTTAAATTTCAGTAAAAACTGGAAAAATGGGGGTGTTCGAAAACTTTTGACCGGTAGTGTATAAATATCAAGACCCGATCACACCTCTCACCTGTATTTTGGAGAGAAAAACTAAGCTCTCACCCAATCAATTATCCCATGGTGGCAGGGATCTTTATTGAATTAAACCCTTTCTCCTCGAGCCATAAGAATCTGTCGAAAGCAACCAAGAAAAGCTGCACAAGGTAAGCCTTTGTTGTTTCAAAGTCGACCCAAGTTCCTCTACAACTGCAGACATTCACAAGTGGCAACATACATTCTCACCCCTCACCGAGAAAGCCTGGACACATCCTCAATTTATATATTTCATCGCTGCTGTAGAAAGCAAAACATACAGATTGGCTTTCATTAAACATTTTCAAAATTCGAAATTACAATGTACAGAATGGTGTGGTCTACCTGGTTTGTTCAGTCTCAGCAGAGGTAGCTCATTCTGGTTTGCATCGATGCCCCACACTGGTGATTGCCCACGTATGATTGTAGGTTGGAGGAGGACTGGTGTAGGTGGTGGTGCTTTCTGCCACAAGTGTGATGCAAATGTCTGTGGATCAGAACAAGAGGAATCTGAATCAATTTTGCTTGGTGAGTTGAGATCCAAAGTTCATGAACACCTGTGCTGTATTCTCAAACATGGTGCAAACAAAAAACAAAATGCAGATGTTACAATTGCCTAAATTTTATTCATGAAATGCCTTCATAAAATGTTTTTTTTTTATCCATATCCAAGTGGGACACGTACAAAGCATGGATGCACCAAACACATAAGCCACTCGGGTCTTGACCCATCCAAGGTGATCAGCTTTTGACCACTAATTATTTTAAGGACCCCTACTTACTGTTAAACCCCTTCCACATGAATAATTCAGGAGGAAAAAAGGGCAAGGAACTTTCAAGATAATGTAGTTTAATCACACAAAAAAATTCCTTCTTTTTTGGGTATGCACACAATCAAACATCCATATATCACTGTGGTTGTGATAATAGGCTGATGCATTACGGGTCAAATCAACCTGCACATGAAGTTCTTTTTCAAGAAGTTCTCAAATGTCTCCTTTCCATGATATATTAACTTTTTAAACGGAATTGACTGCTTCAAAAGAAGACTGACAGCATCATTAACTGGTCGGTTTCTCCATTTTTACCCTCACCAGAAAGACAGAGTATTGTATTTGGGTCCGTTTGTCTGTCTGTTTGTTTGTCCACACAGAACGTGAGTGTTTTTCTTTGCATCTGCTTGTCGGATTGACACGAAATTTTCACCACAGGAGCGACCACTGATATAGAATGTTTTTGTTTTATTTTAATGATAATTATGATGTCACATGTGACGTGGTGTGGCAGCAATGTTAGAAAAACTTTGGACCTCTGTATCTCTGAAACCACACCAAGGTAAAAGTTTAAACTTGGCACATGGCAAGTACTCCTCATGGGGAATAATTGTGATTTTTTTTTTATGATGTCAAAGGCGCTTTTGTTATGACGTCATAATTGCATCAGGAGAACGCTCCATCCAATCAGTATGAAAATTTTTGTGGGTTTGAGGGATAAATTTGTCCACAGAAAAAAAAAATTGATAACATTAGTCGTGTGGTTTGGCAGCCTTTTTTTGTTTAAACCTTCAAAAATCTTCTTCTCTGAAACAGCTGAACAAATCAAGGTGAAACTTTAGAGGTATGACCACATATCCATGAGGAACAAAATGTTCACACCTATGATGTCATAGGTCACGTGGTTTGGCAGCCATATTGGATTTCGCTTAAAACCGATAAACATCTTCTCCAGAACGGCTGGACAGATTGAGGGGAAACTTCACACACGTCCCGCAAGCCTTGGGGATACCAGGGTGTTCATGAATAATTGATGTCACATGGTCTGGCAGCGATATTGGATTGGAGTGAAAATCTTTTTTTTTAATTTCTCTTGGACTGCTTCATCGATCAACGTGAAACTTCACAATTATGATCAAGTATTGATAGAGAATACAGGTTTAAAATTTGCAACCTGATCGGATGCATGGTCTGGCAGCCAGAATTATTTAATTTTTGATCTGGGATCTTTTTGAATAAGGCTCACTTGGCTGCTCCTGGATGGGTTTGAAGGTGGAGGACTAGCAACTGAAACCTAAATCCTATCCAGGTTCCTCCTGATGCCTCTGTCTTTACTTTTTGTTTGGGTTCCTTCTGATGACTCCAATGGAGTACTGTACCGATTTGGTCTTCCATTTGATTTGAATTGAATTTATTTTAACTCCTTTCTGAATGCAATAAATTGAATAACAATAAACGTCGTGGGTCAGGGGCAAGTGTGTCTGATCAATGCGGCAGTTCTAGTTACGTGTGTTATTAATTCCGGAACACACCAGTACACAAACACCACATAAAACAAGTCCTGGTGAGGGTCTGCAATCTCTGATTGCTCTTTTTCTTGTTTAAAATCTTTTTAATACTTGTGCAGTTGGAATCGGACCTGTGTCTCACCAAGTTAATAACAACCACTCAGACCATAAGGTTTTCACCAATGAACACAATAAATATTACCACACATATTGTGACGGTTTTCGGAGACCCCGGGGAAGTACATACCATGACAGATAAAGAAACCGTAGGATAGTTATTTCCACAGGATATTGTGTGTGGCTAAGTTGGGCTCAACACACCATCCCCTCCCTCCTGGCTCCACAGAGATATGCCCATGTGTTAATTAAGCAAATAACATCCCGGCATGCTTCGGGTCATGGATGAAAATGCTGCACAGGCCTGGTTGCCCATAATTATGGCTAGCATGGCTGCAAGACGAGACCTCAACCACCATAAGCATGATAAGCATGACACTGATGTTATCCATATGTCATGGTCTTCTCACTCACCAGATCTGAACCGAATCAAACATTTATGGGATATTCTGGGACACTGCCTGAGACAGCGTTTTCCACCTCCATCAAACAGACACCCATCCTGTCGGGAGGGGTGTCTTCCATGATCGCAATGCCCCCATTCTCAGAGCAAGTGTGGTCGCCCAATGGTTTGATAAGCATGACACTGATGTTATCCATATGTCACGGTATTCTCAGTCACCAGATCTGAACCGAATCAAGCATGGCTGCAAGAGGAGACCTCAACGACAATGAAAGAGGAATGATTGTGGGGCATATTTGGCAGGAGATTCAATGACAAAAACAGCTCAACTTGCTGATGCTTCACGAGCAATAGTGTCCAAGGTGATGTCAACATGGAACTCTGAGGGATAGATATCATCAGCAAAGGGCAACAGTGGATGGAAGCGCATCCTCCACAATCGTGATATCCGTGCATTAATTTGAAGTGCGAAGCAAAGCAGGCAGGCAACTGCAGATAAATTGACTAAATTTCAACCTGGGGAGGGAGAAGTCAGTTTCATCAAAAATGTTCCACTGGGAACTCCATAGAGTGGAATACCATTGTTGGGTTGCAATTCACATACCACTTATCACACCTGGCAATGCACATTTATGAGTCCAGTGGTGCAAAGATCACAGGCAATGGACTACTGAGTCGTGGAGAAATGTGATATGGTCAGCTAAAGCATTCTTTACCATGTTTTCAACAAACGGACGAGTGGACATGTGGCGCCAACTTCAAAGAACTCTAAAACCCTGATCACTTGGTTCCAACAGTGAAGGGTTCACGTGGTTCTGTAATATTGTGGGGCACATTTTCTTGGCATGGTTTGGCTGCAGTCATTCCCTTGGAAGGCAAGGTCAATGTCCATCGATACTTAATGGTACCGAGTGATCGTCTTCACCCCATGTTGCAGTATTTCTTTTCTGCCGGGAGGGGTGTCTTCCATGATCGCAATGCCCGCATCTCAGAGCAAGTGTGGTCGCCCAATGGTTTGATAAGCATGACACTGATGTTATCTATATGTCATGGTCTTCTCAGTCACCAGATCTGAACCGAATCAAGCATTTATGGGATATTCCGGAACACTGCCTGAGACAGCGTTTTCCCACCTCCATCAAACAGGTGTGAGTTGATTGACGGTCTCGTGGAAGAATGGGGCCGCATCCCTCCTGCAGAAACCCAGATGCTGGTGGACTCAATGCCATGGCACATACACACCATACTGGCCACATGTGGAGGCTCAATGCCTATTAACTGACTTTGCATTAATTTTCCTTTTTTTGTCCATTAGCTGTTTCAATCTATCTCTTCAATCTCTCTCAATCTCTCTCCACACCTCCACAGTACATCCACACACACTTTACAACATGCTTTGCACAAACAACATGCCACTTTTCACCTAAGGGTTGATCGAAAATGGCACTTCAGACAGGACAGGAAGGGTTGAAAGCCGCACAGAGAAAAAGGCAACGGAAGAGCACTTCGCAGGACCAATGAAAAATGCTCCGCAGCGTGGCACATCAAGGAAGGACCAAAGGGAGCTGTGCAGAAAGCAATGGCAATCTCGATGTCCAATGCGACATTTAGTCACCGGCCGCGCCACCAAGTTCCTCATGTCCAATGGCATAGGCCAGCTCACAGAGCGGTCTAATGGGAAGACAGGCATATCAAGAAGATATCAGCTCTCACCCAATCAGCTAATCTAATTGGCAATTGTGTTGCTCAAAGAATGGGGCCTATAAAAGCCCGGACCAGAGTCCAGAATGGGAAGCATCTGGGAACAACGGAGAGGTCAAGCGCGCTGTTGTCTCTGGAGTGAGCTGGTGCCAATACACCGAGAGCTGGTGGACAAGCGCAAGCGAGCGAGGTCCCATGCCAGGCAGACAGGCCAATCCAGCACAGAGTTCCAGGACACATCGTCAATACAAATTGATTTACACGATCTGTCTCTAAGTATCCCGATTCTACCTCATCCTATTTGGATGCAGGAGCATCAACGCAATACACCGACTGCCCTTTTCAAAGCTTACTGAGTGTCGTAACACACGCCATTTCATCCAATGCCACACGCATTCACCTTTGCACATCTCAAGACACTGCATCTCTTTACCCTCACCCACCATGGATTTTGACCCACATAAGCCAACCGGCTTACGTGTGGGTGAGCGAGGGGGTCACAAGCACGCCCAATCATCCTCTCTTTGTCCCTCTTTCTCCTCTCGCTTCCCAGCATGACTGTAGCACCTGTTTGTATTTGTGACAAGTGACTGACTAGGAGATTATGTGTATAGTAAAAGGATTTATCACTTGTGACACTGCTTGTACATTTTTGCTCTATTTTAATCATGATAAACCTTTTCCAAACTGTGTGGTTGTCAGCTTATATTGGTTAAACCTAGTGTGTATAACAGGGAGCTTGTCCCTGCTGTTCCGACATTGGTAGCCATTCACCAGTGTGTCCACCTACAGTAAAGCTCGGCCATATTTGATCAAGGTGGTACGTCAGGAAGTACAGGCATTATCTGGGGTGATTATTTTGCCAGGAAGGTAAAGCGGGATTGGATGTTGGGCTCGACCTAAATTAAACGTCTCAAACGGCATCTGTGGTTCAACCCTTCGCACCGCAGAGTGATCTGCAGTTCGGCGGCTTCAGGATTGTCAGCCGAGAAGTGGATCCAAGCACCCCCCCCTCGCAATCCCTACCGGAGGCGAATCCATAACAATATAATATTATGTTGTAATTTCAGATACAACAAGTGGTGCCAGGCACAACAACTCCCGCCCATTTTGTAATTTTGACCGATGACCATGACCCCCAAAACTTCGGACCCTACCGATCTTCACAAATATGCATTTTTCACAATAGGAATGGGTAGGATTATAAGTGACAAATAGAATAAGGTTCACTATAAGCTTAGTTTGAAGTAAATCAGATCATTTTTGACGAAGTTATGAGCGAAAAACGATTTTGATATTTTTGTGACCTTGATCTTGACCTTTAATCCAATTGGACCCAAAAGTTAATGGGGTCGTCCAAGGTTCATTGCCCACCTGTGGATTAAATTTGATAGTGTTTGCTAAAGCCGTTTTGCCGTGAAGTTGCTAACAGACAGACAGACAAACAAACAAGCAGTCATAGACTGGTACTTACGAAATCATCAACTTGACCTCTGACCTTGTCTAATAAAAGCTGTCTCTAGAGAAGATAGCAATGCAAACCAGAAGTTTCTACGATGATTCTGTACAAAACGATCAAAAATCGAATGTTTGACCTCACTGTGACCTTGACCTTTGACCAATTTTAACCAAAATCTAATCAGCGCTAGCCATCATCCTCCTGAATCACGTGGTATAATTTGACATTGGTAGCTTCTTCCGTTCTCGAGATATCGTGCCTCCAAACAAACACACAAACAAGCAGTTATAGAATGGTACTCACGAAATCGTCAACTTGACCTCTGACCTTGTCTAATAAAAGTTGTCTCTGGAGAAGGTAGCGACGCAAACCAGAAGTTTCTACGATGATTCTGTACCAAACCTCTCATAAAACATCAGATTTTTACCAGAATTTCGACAACCGAGTGTTAAGCATACTTAACCGTTACCAAAATTGAAGACAGGATTGAAATTGACTTTAAAACGAGCGTGTAATGCCATGAGTTACAATCCCCCTCATTCGCATAATCTTCAGTTAAGTCGCAGATACGACACCCGACATAAATCTCATAAAACATCCGATTTTTACCAGAATTTTGACAACCGAGTGTTAAGCATACTTAACCGTTACCAAAAGTGAAGACAGGATTGAAATTGACTTTAAAACGAGCGCGTAATGCCGTGTGTTACAATCCCCCTCATTAGCATAATCTTCTGTTCAGCCTCAGATACGACACCCGACATAAATCTCATAAAACATCAGATTTTTACCAGAATTTCGACAACCGAGTGTAACGCATACTGAGCCATTTCCAAAAGTGAAAACAGAATTGCGATCCGAGTTAAAACGAACTCGTAACGTCGACTGAAGCAAACATCTCCATTTCTCCATGCAATTATTTAATATTATTTTATCAAAGTCACAAAACCGTAATAGTCGGCCATCCACCAACAATCTTTACATAATCCGACGGCTTAGCGAGTTAGGCATGCGACGATAACCTTTATTGGGATAAAAAATGACATTTAAACACCATCTTTATCGAAAACACCATTGGCGCGCACACGCAAAACCTTTAAGTGACTCAACGACACGTTTGTTCGAGTGCGCTGCACCACGTGACGAGCCGTGACGCGGCGAGTGAAATATTTTTTATACAATCTTAAAACGTCTCCAAAACATCCGATTTTTACCAGAATTTCGACAACCGAGTGTTAAGCGTCCTAAGCGGTCGCAAAAATCGAAGACAAAATTAAAATTGAAGTTAAAACAAACTCGTAACGTCGACCAAAGCAAAAATACTCCATTTCTCCACATGAATTTACGGAATTATGTTTGACCTCACTGTGACCTTGACCTTTGACAGATTTTGACCAAAATTTAATCAGCGCAAGCCATCACCCTCCTGAATCACGTGGTGTAATTTGAGATTGGTAGCTTATTCCGTTCTCGAGTTATCGTGCCTACAAACAAACACACAAACAGAGGATGGAAGTCATCAATATACTTACGAAATCTTTAGATTTCGTAAGTAACAAACAGACAAACAAACCGGACGATTACAATATCCCGCTCCCTCCCTCCGGGGGGGGGGGGGGAGTGGGATAATAACACTTCATTAAAAAAAAAAAAAAACAATGATCATTAACATTTCAAAAAGTGACGTCACCCTCACCTTTATACTGCTGTTTTGTGGGGGTCGTTGATCAACAGAAATTTCACATGTTCCAGAATAATATCCAGAAGGATTTTGCTTTGACTTTGACTTTGCCATGGTACGAAGAGAAGAGAGCTCAGCAAATGATTCTTGCTTCCTTCTGTCTGTGAAGGCTATCTCATTAATTTCATTACTCCAAGTATCAATAGGCTGGGAAGAAGGCTTGGCTTTCTGGCTTTGCCAATCAAAAGTTCTGTCTTGTGCAGAAGACAGGGTTTGTGATAAGTGCGAGGGAGGTCCTGCATAGTGAACTCGAGTCAAATAATTCTGGGTTTGCCATGGTTCAAGTTCTTGTACCCCATGAACTTGGGGCCGATTAGATTCTGGGAGAGGCAAGCCATCGTCCTGGCAAGCCTGTTTTGTAGCCATGTAACCAAATGGAGTGGAGGTAATGGGAGTGAAAGGGTGAGAAACATGAGCTGGCACAGATGAATAAGATGTTTGGATCTGCATGAGACAAAAAGTTGTCAAACAGAAGGAAGGTGAGGGGGATTAAGACGAACTATAACGACACTTCGATATCGCGACGTTGACAGATATGCCCCCGCACACATCATTATACATACTTGTACCAAGTTTGGTTGAAATCCCTTCAGCTGTTCTCAAGTAGCACATCTTTACCTTGAATGACCTCTGACCTTTGACCCCAAAATCTAATCAGTTCATCTTTACATCATGATACATACTTATATCAAGTTTGGTTAAAATGCAATTACTGGTTCACAACTTAGTGCGGTAACAGCATTTTTACCCTCGCACAACTTCTGACCTTTGACCTCTTGCCTCCAAAATCTAATCAGTTCATCATTGCATCATTATACATATTTACATTAAATCTGACTTGGATCCCTTCAGCCGTTCTTAAGTTATCAGGCTACCGAAAACTTCTAACGGACGCACAGATGGGCGGACAGACAGACAACCTGAAAACATAATGCCTCTGGCGACTTCATTGGTATCGACATAAATATAGATCACATTAAATATTTTGCACTGTACACGTTCATTCACAAATAAATATCCAGTGGAAGCATATTTTTATTCCAATTGCTTTTGAAAAAAACATTGCACTTTATCAAACACTCGAAGGGGTATCCGGTGAAAAATATAACTTTCACACTTTAAAAATCGTGCGAATAAATTATTGAAATTACAGCTGCTTTTTTCATATCCTTTTCTCACCTGTGTTGCAAGTAGCGTGAAAGGCGGTGTATAATCACAAATACTGTTTGATAGGGTGATATACTGTATATTAATTATATAAATAAAATGGAAATGTTGAAAGAAAAAAAAAGGATTGAATATAGCAAGCGTTTTCTGAATCTAATCGATAAGAGAACAAGATTGAATGAGACTCACCTTTATTAAAGTGAAGAAGAAGATGAAGGACGAAGAGATTTTGTTTTAATGTAAACTAACCGAATATCATACTGCTGCTGCATACGTGTTATGTGCAACACATTATATGCTGCATGTACGCACGTGTGTATGCCTGTATAGGGTGTCCCAAAAAAATATACAACTTTGAAAATGCTTCGTTTGATCCTAAAAAAGCAGTAATTTTGTCACTAATGATTCATTTCTTGTTGCAGAGACCCTGCAGTTTATTTTTGAAACCAAGCAAGCACCAGAAAATGCCAAGACTGACCGTACAACAACGGACGAAAACTGTTGAACTTTGGCACCAGACGAAAAGTGTCATACAGGTGCAACGTCTTTACTCGAGACATTTCGGTATCCACTTGCGCCATGCACCAAACTTTCAGACAATAAAGTGCACCATCGCAAAGTTTACCAATGTGGGAACCATCTGTGACCTTCACAAGGGTCACAGTGGTCGGAAGAGGACAGGTCGTAGTGAATAAAATGTGGAAATGGTGAGACAGGCGGTCGTTCAGAGTCCAAAAAAATCCATTCAACGACTTTCTGCTGAGACAAACATTCATAAGAGCACCGTTCAGAGGATCTTTCGCCAAGACATTCATGCCTTTCCATACAAAATTCAAACGGAAACGGTGCTTACTGATAAACAGAAATGCAAACGACTAGACTTTGCAAAATGGTTCTCAGGAAAGTTGGAGGAAGATACAGACTTCCTCAAAAAACTTCACATGACGGACAAATGCCATGCTCACTTGTCCGGGGAGGTAAACAAGCAAAACTTTCGTTACTGGGGAACTGAAAATCCTGGTAATGCATCAACTGAACTGGTTCCTCGATCTGTTCTCAAAGTGACCATGTGGGTGGCAGTTGGTTGGTATGGGATAATTGGTCCATACTTCTTTGAAGATGACCAGGGACGCACTTGCACGGTAAACCAGAGGAACTATCGCGAAATGATTCAGGAATTCTATCTGCCTGAGCTAGGTACTCAGGCCCGTAGGAGAAACAACCTGATCCAGATGAGAACCCAGTGGTTCCAGCAGGATGGGGCACCGCCCCATACAGGGAAACAAGGCGTTTTCTCAACCAACTTTTTGAGGGCCGCTTTATCTCCCTCTACGAAGACGTTGAGTGGCCACCGTATTCCCCTGACCTTACTCCTCCAGACTTCTTGTGGGGGTATCTCAAGGACAGGATCTATGGAAACCCTAGGCCTTGATCTTGATCAAAAACAGTCTTGATCAGCTGAAGGAAAACATCCACCAAGAAATCCAGAACATTCCTGAGGAAACGTTTCCCAAAGTGATGGAGAACATGACAACGCGTTTGCAGGCAGTGATCGGACAACGTGGAGCCTGCATCGAACATGTGGTCTAAAAGAAAATGATGATTCTATACCAAAATTTAAATTTTGGTGGCAATTTTGACATTGGTACAATAAACTTCAACCTTTCAGCTTTCTCTCCAGCCATATATCTTATTAAAAAATATATGTTATGACCATCCTCTTTGCAGATGAAAAGTTGGATATTTTTTGGGACACCCTGTATATGCGTGCTGTGGTACGCATGCACGTGCGTGCTGTGCTGCTGATTGGGTAGGTGTACCGTTATTGCTTGATTAGTAGCATCCCTGATAGAATTGTTGCCAGTTCGACGGATGCAGATAGGCAGGGACGGACACAGGCACGCTAACACTGAGCTCCTTTCGTATTTTACAGCTGAACAACATATGAGGTCCGTCCAAAAAGTAACGGGATTGACTTCACAGAAATTTTATTCCAAAAAATAAATTGAAATCACAGCTTGTCCCCTTCAAAATAGTTTCCTTCCAGTCTCACGCACTTGTCCAGCCTCTTCTTCTACGCTTTGATGCATCCCCGGCTTCTGGAATTCTCCGGAGCTCCGTTGCCACAGCCCTTTCGATGGCCTCCACATCAGGAAATCGGGTCCCCTTGATCACCCCCTTGAGCTTGGGGAAGAGGAAAACATCACAAGGGGCCAAGTCTGACAAATTTGAGGGTTGCTCCAGATGTGGCACGTTCCTCCCCGCCAGAAACTGTCGGATGTTCAGGGCACTGTGAGCAGGGGCGTTGTCATGGTGGAGCACCCAGGCGTTGTTCTCCCACAGATCCCTCCTCTTGTCCCGGACTGATCTCATGAGATGCCGGAGAATCTCCTTGTACACGTATCGATTCACCGATTGACCCTGTGGTCGAAACTTGAAGTGGACAATGCCCTTGATATCAAAAAACGTGATGAGCATCATCTTGACCTTCGACTTCCTTGCTTTCTTTGGTCTTGGTGATGCCGGACTTTTCCACTGACGACTCTGCTGTTTGGTCTCGGGATTGTATTCGAATATCCACGATTCATCGCCAGTCATGACTCTCCCGAGCAGGTCTGGATCGTCCTCGAGGCGCTCGATAATGTCTTGACAGACAGTGACTCTGCTGTTTCTGGTCCTCGGACAACAGCTTGGGGGCCATCTTTGCACACACCTTGCGCATTTCGAGATTTTCAGTGATGTAGCTCCAGACAGTGTCCTAGTTGATGGAAAGTTCCTCAGCAATCATCCGCACAGTGAGTCGCCAATCTGCGCGCACCATCTGCTTCACACGCTCGATGTTGTCCGCCGTTCTGCTCGTTGAAGGTCTTCCAGACCGTGGATCGTCTTCAACATCCTCCCGTCCCTCTTTGAACCTCTTGTGCCATTGAAATGCATGGGTACGTGACATCATTTCTTCCCCCTTGACTTGCTGCAGCATTGCGAAGGATTCGGAAGGTGTTTTGCCAAGCTTGGCAAGAAACTTCAAATTGGCTCTCCAGCGCGACGACTCAGACTAGACAATGTGTAAAGCACGTCCTGTTAAAAATCACACAATGAGCGCAGTCAACCATCACCAATCATATATATATATATATATATATATATATATATATATATATATATATATATATAAATATATATAAATATATATATATATATAAATATATATATAAATATATATATATATAAATATATATATAAATATATATATATATATATATATATAAATATATATATATATATATATATATAAATATATATATAAATATATATATATAAATATATATATATATATATATATATATATATATATATATATATAAATATATATATATATATATATATATATATATATATATAAATATATATATATATATATATATATATATATAAATATATATATATATATATATATATATATATATATATATATATATATATATATATATATATATATATATATATATATATATATATATATATATATATATATATATATATATATATATATATATATATATATATATATATATATATATATATATATATATATATATATATATATATATATATATATATATATATATATATATATATAAATATATATATATATATATAAATATATATATATATATATATATATATATATATAAATATATATATATATATATATATATATATATATATATATATATATATATTGCTGGAATGTTGTGAAAGACTATGACGCAACCCATTCATTCAAGTTGTGTAAGTGGAGCACACAGCAGGCTCAGCCCCGTTACTTTTTAGATGGACCTCATATACAAGCCACATATCGGGCCTTCAAAGACAAATCTTTAGCACTGCTCATCTGATGTTGTTTCTTATCTACGAGAGTTCCAGAAAAATTATATGTAAGGGAAGTGGATTGAAGATAAGATTTGGCTTGATTCAGTTTTATCAACCTTTCAGCCTGCTCATGCTCATTAGTTCATGACATTGATAATTCCTGGAATCCCTCCCTCAACAGACTATTTTCTCTCCAACACAAATTCATTCCTTAGTATCAAATATCCGACTCAATGTCCCGACACTTGGACACCCCCATGTCACATGCATTCTTCCAGAAATCCACAACCGTTTTTTTTATTTCCAATTCCAAGCTGAATCTTCAACTCCTTTCTTTAATCATGATATTGTCATCTGTGGAACTGAGTCCCCATGACTGTTGCCTTGTGACTACACTCCAGTTTTTCAAGTATGTTGTCCATAATCATCTTATACTTGCTCCCAAATCCACCGCAGTACTCCAACACTGGCTGATACCCAATCCCTGTCCACTCCTTTCTTATTGTTTTCCTCACCCCTTCCATTGCTGCCACTCAACTACTCATTTGCATTGAATCGATGTTTTTAACTGCTTGTTCCTCTTTTCCCCTGCTGTCAGTCTATAAAGCTGTTTCTCTTAATCATTGTTCTGCCACGAGTCTAAATTTCTGTGGAAAATAAAAGAAAGAAGAGAAAACCTTTAAAGACAGTCAAACTTTAGGATACAACAATTATCCATGTATGGAAGGGAATGCATTCATTATTTTATGCACATAACTGTAGATCACAATTTTACCTGAAAATGTTCCAATCAAAGCTATAAGCCATTCAGCTTTCTTCCAAATTAGAACCACACTTGTATGCATTAAATTGATGCTCACCTGTGCAAATTGGCACAATTCTGACTCCAATTTATCCCTTATGGTTGGTCCAGCTTCCACAGATGCTCCATCTGCCATCAAGTTATTTTCTCCACTTATTCCATAAGGTACAATCTCTGTTTCATTTGATGCAGTTTCTTTTACAGTTTCTTTGAGGAGTCGCCCACTGCTTTCTGGGAGCAGTTGATTTTTCAAATCATCACCTTTCTGCATGCTCTTTTTCATTCCTTTCAACTGTGTAATCCTGTCCTCAGTCCTAACTTTAACACAATTCTTCATCACAATCTGTTCTGCTACCTCTTGTTTCCTACATCTCTCTGATTGTTGAATGATATGCTGAGCCTTCTGTTTTTCACAATTCCAGATTTCATACTGCTGCTTCCCACGTGGTGTCTGTCCTGACTTGAATCCCAAATCATTGTCCATCTTTGTGGAAGCGACCTGCATCCACTTGGCCCTAAAGAGACACAAAAGAGAAGCAGAGGCAACATGTCAGCCATTTGTAAAGTAAGAGTTCCTCAGAGCATATAAAGCTCAATTTGTGTTTGTTTGTGTATTTATATGAAAACGACTTAACTAAGAAAACTAAGAAAAAAAACGACTTGACCAAATCCAACCAAATTTTGCATATTGCCCAAGGGTACCCCAGTTTGATTTCTGTTGGCATAGCATATCTGGGGAGGAAGTCCAAGATGAGGTGAAGACCCCAATCCTCTCCATGTAAATGTGTATCGTATAGTGCCACCCGGTGGTATCCGGAAATAGAAATAATCTTCTTCTTATATAAAGAAAGTTAAAACAACTTGATAATATACGAGTATGTGCATTACGGTGATGTTGAAATCTGAGTGAGAACCATTCGAATTTTTCATATGCTGGACCCTGCCTGAATTAAATTCCTCAGATGGCATCTGTGGTTGGTCACCAACCCACCGTCCCACGGAGTTATCTGTGGAACATAGGCTTCAAGATTGTCGGTCGGTGAGTCGATTCGAGAACTCCCCTCATTATCCCCACCGGAAGCGAATCCGTAATAATATAAAACTTTGATCTCACTTGGTTTGAAACGATTATTTAAAAAAGCCAATTAACCTTATAAATTGTGATCATCCAAAATTTTCACACAAATTCATACTGATGGTGAACAAGTCATGGAAAAATGCTTTGGATCAAATGTTGTCGTTATCGTGGTATGGACCTAATTTCAGCATGAAGTCCAGTAGCTGAAGTTGATCATAAATCTTTTTTTTTACCCAAGCACATCCACATTGATTAGCTGTGGCATACAATTGTGACTTTGAACCATAAACAACTGGTTATTTCCTATTCGTTTTCATTAAATATCATCTTCCCCTCCATCAATCACTACCACATTACCTTGGCAACCACACCAAATTTCATCCATTCTAATTCGTTGTAGCACCCACCCATTTTTTTAACAACAGCAAAAAACCAACAAGGTACTTGTCTTTTGACCTTTGATTTGTCAAACATCAGAATCTGCATTATTGGCACACAGCTAGACAATTACCAAGAACACCCTCCATCATCATAAACATATACCTTTCCTTTTCTTCTTCATCAAATACATTCTGCAAATCTTCTTCATTTTCTATCTCATCATGATCCTCCATTAGCTCTCCGTGGCTGTCAATGTATTCAGGATTATCCTGAGGTGTAAATGGAAACAACAAAACGATGTCACCCCACATGAAGTTAAACAAGTTATATTAAGTTAAACAGACATGTTCTGCAGATCATTCAAGTGAATTAATACTTGACTGAACAGGGGACTCAGCTGTAATTAAACATGAGAAGGTATAATTAATTTAGCTTACGATGCTAAACATACAGTTTTGTGGATGATAAAAAGCAAGCAGGTAAACAGAAGGATTAGAAAATGAAATAATAGATTTATAATTTGTGGAACACTGCTTTGGCCATTGGCCGAGCATTCATGCCAAACATCACCAATCGCCGGCTGGAACTAGCCATCTGACAATTACTTGTATTTCCATCAAGTACGTGTGTTCTTTCTCCCACCACTGACATAAACATCTATTGATCCCAACTGACAGTGGGGGCAAGTACCATAGAGTAGTGTGAATGAGTGTACATGTATCAGGCAGCATTGGCATGGACCCAGACAGCTCTCCATGGCTCCATACTTGAACCCCGCCAAACACTGAAGTTTTTGTTTTTTAAACCACAGCTTGGAAAGAAAAAACTGAAGAACAACTCCACATGTAATGTATGTAGTAGAACAGAGATTGTGCAAGTTAATTTACAGCAGTAAAGAAGCATGAAGGAGAGATCGACCATAGTTATTCACATCGAAGGACAGTGTGCTGAAATCATGTTGCACCAGACTCAGTGGCATAATGGTTGTACAGCAGCCTGAATCTGGGAGGTTAGTAGTTCGAACATGACCCTGGCAGAGTCATACCAAAGACAAAAAATGATGCATTCAGATTCCTTGCTTGATGCTCAGCATTTAAAAAGGATAGAGCATGGTCAAACAACCATTGGGTTGCCAACCATTGCACAGGCTTGATGGGCCTAATGGTCTCCTCCTGCACTGAAGTTTCTTTAAAGGGAACTCATATTCATAACACATCTGTTTCACATCTCCCAAGATGTGAAGGGAGTTGCATGGGGTTGCAGATTTGACTTCAGATATAATCACCTTTTTCACCCTTATTCGGCTCCATATGACTTGTGGAAGAGCAAGAACACTGGAAAGACGCAACAGACCAAAAGGAACAGGAGAAAGAGGGGGAAAACAACAACAGCAGGGATGAAACACCAACAAATAGGAGATGTGAGGAGGAATGAGGAGTAGGGGAGGAAGCACGGGGTGGATAAAATGAATACAGCAGCAAACACTGTCAGGAATGAAAAACTGGAAATTTGGGAGGTAGGCTTGGGGGTGGTGGTGTTAACAGGGGTAAAAATGTCATGGTTTTGGATGGGGGGTGGGGGGTGATCTGAGGTGATGATGTACAGCCATCTTGAAGACTTGTTAGCAAGAATGAGATTAAAGAGAATGTGGAAGTTCATGCCACAGGTGAGAAGAAAAAAATAAGAGGAAGGAATGAGTGGAGGTCAGCAGTGATTCTATATTTGGGTAGTTTCACCAGAAGGGGGTCGGTGGTGGACTGCATGTGTCCTGCAGAAAAATGAGTGCAGGGAGGGTGGTGGGGAGAGACAAAGCACAGGAAGAGCAGAGGGTGCGAGACCAGAAAAGAGGTGGGACAAGACAGAGACCATCGACCTGTCTGTGATGGGAAAGTGATAGGCCCATAAACTCAGCTTCATCGTGGAAATTCCAATGATCTGGAAGGCCTTGGTTTCCCCGACATCAAGGTGTGAGGCAAGGGTGTCAGCCCAGAGGAGAGAGCAGTACTCTATCAATCTGCTGATGAAGGCCTTGCAGGTGGGTAGCAGTTTAGGTGTGCCAAGGAAGGATTATGTACAACAGAAGATGGATGCCCAGTCGACGACTGCTTCTGGAAGCCAACTTTGTCATGTGGTTTTGTGTTGCCAATTTTGAAATGTGGATCCAAGCGTTTGAGTGACTGAACTTCTTCAAGAGGATTATTAAGAAAGGAGAGAGAGAGAGAGACAGAGAGACGGAGACGGAGAGGGCGAGGGAGGGGAGAGAGAGAGAGAGGGCGAGGGAGGGGAGAGAGAGAGAGGGCGAGGGAGGGAGAGAGAGAGAGAGAGAGAGAGAGAGAGAGAGAGAGAGAGAGAGAGAGAGAGAGAGAGAGAGAGAGAGAGAGAGAGAGAGAGAGAGAGTTGACTGGATTGAAAGACGTATTCCAAGTGGTTGAACAGCTTGTGATTTTGGCAAGGTCTGAAGCGAGTGAAGAGGTTACTACCTGCCTCTGAAATGTATGTATATTCCCTGTAATTAAAATTATATTGAGTGAGAAATAAAATAAGAGGCATTACTTTCATACCGAACCCCTTAAATATATAAGCGGGTTAATAAATGCAGATGATTGCTCGTTCCGAATAATAGCTTAATTCATTTTCATAAATGTGCGAGACCATGCGAAGAAAAAAAACAAAAACCAATCAACCAAAAAACCCCAGGTAACAAAGTATCTCAGCAGGGCAGTCACAGATCACACAGTGCAGCAAGCACTGAATGGTTTTGTCATTTCGTTAAGTTTAGATGAACATCCAGTTGGAAATCACTCTTGACCAAACAGCATGTTACAGCAAAGATGATGTGAGATAAGGAGGACTATGGGAAATATGCAGATAACTTATAAAGACGCAAAGAAAAACCATGAAACAAACACCAAATATGTAATTTTCAACGAGATCTGTAACAGCAAAAATTGTCTCAAGGAAAATTATCCATTTATAAAATGATCTCAAATATCGACGATTTCTAGAAACCACTGATGATTCCGAGCAAATCTGCTGTACAGTATTTATGTAGTCATAAACTCCTTCACATTCCCCTGTTAAATAGTTGACACCTGGCAACTATCAAATCACAGGCACGATGATAACAAGAAAATCAGCCAGACTCGTATCATAGTATAAAACACAAACTCGAAGGAAAATATATTTCAACAGAGGTATTGTATATTGTGCTGTACATATTTTGGATTTTTTCATCAATATTTGAAGATTCCAACAACTGTGACACAAATCGCCACTTTTAAGAGTCATTCAGAATGTGAACAAATTCCACAATTCTCTTAAAGTTATATCACTATCCAGTTCACTTTTGAACAGACTTCATCAGTAGCTGTAGCAACAACAATTGGGACTGGCTTATGTTGGTCAACAGTATGTAGGGTCTACTTGGACAGATGAAGTCAGTTCTTGTTGCCCTGCCAATCATGGTGGATTGTGTGGGTTTGGATGCTGCCCAGCGTTGGATCTTGTAGTTCTGTGAGGTTGAGGAGTCTCCTCTACATTAATAGGGTTGTCATCAAACTCCCCTGCTTCATAAGAAGTCCTTCCAGTATCATCAAGTTCAATGAAAACGCTTGGAGTTTGAGCTTCACCATCAGTCATGGATTCACAACCGTTCTCAACAGGATTATCAGAGATGGCTGACATATGCTCACCACTGGCATTATCTTGTCACAACCTTCCTGAGGGTTCATAAGCACAATGCTATCAGGTTTCCCTGTTGTTCCTTCTTGATTCGGATTCAATCTCCTTGTGATCACTGTAGGTGTCTGCCTGCATCAAAACAAAATCATAGCATTCTGGCAACACATTGTCATTTTGTTCTTCTTGATTCGGATTCAATCTCCTTGTGATCACTGTAGGTGTCTGCCTGCATCAAAACAAAATCACAGCATTCTGGCAACACATTGTCATTTTGTTCCTCTTTTTCAGGAACAACTTCACTTGTGAGATAAACCTTATCAGGATTACAATGTACTTCAATGGCAATGGCTGGCTGGATGTCCTCAATTAGAGTTCTGGAATCTAAAAGCTCTTTTTGATGTACTGACTTCTTACCATCACCATTGAATTTCCTCACCACAGACATTTTTCTGCCGTTCCTCTGTAGCTTTGTAAAGCTCTGGACACAAAATATCTTGTATGTTATGATGTCCAGGAGGATAGTTTCTTCGGAAGACCATGACTCCAACAGGATGTTCTCTATCCCATTTCTGACACCAAAATGTAAGCAGGGTAATAAATGCAGATGAATAAGCCTGGTGTTGGCTTCGTGGTTAGAGTGGCTGGATTGGGATTTTAGGGTCCCGGATTTGAGCTCTGTTTGCCACTGAAATAACAGCAGGTGGGGTTGACTCAGCCTGTCATCCTTCCAAGGTTGGCGAAATGAGTACCAATGTACTGGTAGAGGGGCACAGCATCAGCGGCACAGCTGCACTTCCAAGAAATGAAAGCAACCCGGCAGCCAAGCTGTCATACGCAAGAACAGAACAAAATGCATACGAGTGCTCAATCTGAATAATAGCTTTATACATCGATCCTAGAAATGTGCAAGTCCATTTGAAGAAAAATAACAAAAACAAATCCACCAAAAACCCCAGGTGACAAAGTATCTCAGCACAGCAGTCACATATCACAGAGTGCTGCAAGCACTGACTGGTCTTATCATTTCATAAAGATTAGCGAAGTGTCTTACAGCGGAGACGATGCAAGATGGCTCGAGATGTCACAAGATAAGGAACAGGATGATGGGAAATATGTTGATAATTATTTTATAAAGACGCAAAGAAAAAAACACAAAACAAACACCAAATATGTAAATTTAATCAAGATCTAAAGCAGCAAAGATTGTCTCAAGAAAAACTATCCATTTATAAAATACATTCAAATCTCCGACTTTCTGCTGAAACCACCAATGATTCCCAGCAAATCTGATATGCATGATTTATGTATTCATAAACTCCTATATATACATATATATATTGTTGTGGTTGACCAAATTCGCAAACCACCATTCAAGGTCCCTTAGGTGAGATATCTCGGTAAGTATATGTGTAGTTAGGCCCAAACCCGTTGTCTAGAGGGAATAAATGTCATTCATGCGTGCTGCGACTCTTCAGGATAGCCGTT